>NW_012288875.1:0-12788 GCF_000151885.1 Dipodomys ordii | reverse complement strand
CAGTTGGGACACAGAGGGGGACACTGAGGGGCACAAACGGGACAACACGGAACACAGCGGGACACAGTGGGATAAAGCGGGACACTGCGTGGATACAGCGGGACACAGCGGGGGACACAGCAGGACACAGCGGGACACAGAGGGGGACAAGGCGGGACACAGCGGGGGACAGAGCGGGGGACACAGCGAGACACAACGGGTACAAAGCGAGACACAGCAGATTACAGCCGGGATACAACGGGACACAGTGGGGAAAGAGCGGGACAAAGCGTGACACAGCGGGAAACAGCGGGGTACACAGCGGGACACACGGGGGACACAGCGGGGTACACAGCGGGACACACGGTGGACACAGCAAGGACACAGCGGGAAACAGTGACGACACAGCGGGACACAGTGGGGGAAACAGCGGGACACAATGTGGACACAGCAGTGGACACAGCGGGACACAGCGGGGGACAGAGGGGGACACAGCAGGGGACACAGCGAAGACACATTGGGACACAGCGGGGACACAGCAGGACTCAGCGGGGAACACTGCAGTACACAGAGGGACACAGCGGGACACAGAGGGGGACACAGTGGGACAGAGCGGGGGACACAGCAGGGGACACAGAGGAACTCAGCGGGACACAGCGTGGGACACAGGGGGGACACAGCGGGACACAGGGGGGGATACAGCGAGGACACATTGGGACACAGCGGGGACACAGCGGGACTCAGCGGGGGACACAGCAGTACACAGCGGGACACAGCAGTGACACAGCTAGACAAAGCGGGGTACACAGCGGGACACACCGGGCACACAACAGGGACACAGCGGGACACACCTGGACACAGTGGAGAAAGAGCGGGACACAGCATGACACAGCGGGACACAGAGGGGTACACAGCGGGACACACGGGGAACACAGTGTGGACACAGCTGGGGACACAGCGACGACACAGCAGGACACAGCGGGGGACACAGGGGGGACACAGCGGGACACAGCAGGACACAGAGGGGGACACAGTGGGACAGAGCAGAGGACACAGCAGGAAACACAGCGGGACACAGCAGGGGACATAGGGGGGACACAGCGGGACCCAGCGCGGGACACAGCGAGGACACATTGGGACACAGCGGGGACACAGCGGGACTCAGCGGGGGACACAGCAGTACACAGTGGGACACAGCGGAACACAGCGGGGGACACAGAGGAGTAAACAGCGGGACACTGCGGGGAACACAGCGAGGATACAGCGAGACCCAAGCGGGACACACCGTCGATACAGCGGGGACACAGTGGGACACAGCGGGGGACACAGTGAGGACACAGCGCGACACAGCGGGACGCAGCTTGGGACACAGCGGGAACACAGCAGGACACAGCGGGGGACACAGCGAGGACACAGCGGGACACAGCGGGACTCAGCGTGGGACAAAGCGGGAGATAGAAGGGGACACAACGAGGACACAGCGGGACACAGCGGCGACACATAGAGGACTCAGCGGGGGACACAGTGGGGAACAGAGCAGGACACAGCGGGACCCAGCGGGGACAAAGCGTGAGACACAGCGGTGGACAGAGCGGGAGACAGAGGCGGACACAGCGAGGACACAGCGGGACACAGAGGGGACACAAAGGTGGCTCAGGGGGGGCCACAGCAGGGGACAAAGCGGGACACCACGGAACACAGCGGGACACAGCGTGAAACAGCGGTGAACCTGCGGGGACACAGAGGGGACACAGCGGGACCCAGCAGGACACAGCGGGACACAGCAAGACACAGCGGGGGACACAGCGGGACACAGCGGGGGACACAGCGGGACACAGCGGGGACACAGAGGGGACTCAGCTGGGGACATAGCGGGGGACAAAGCGGGACACCACAGGACACAGTGGGACACAGCAGGACACAGCGGGGACACTGCGGGGACACAGCGGTACAAAGCAGGGGACCCAGCGGGACCCAGCGGGACACAGCAGGACCCAGCGGGGAAACAGCGGGGACACAGTGGGACACAGCGAGGACACAGTGGGACACAGCGGGACACTGCGGGGCACAGCGGGGGACACAGCGGGACACAGCGGGGGACACAGCTGGACACAGAAGGGTACACAGCGGGGCACAGCGGACACACACGGGGACAGAGCTGGACACAGAGGGACACAGAGGGGACAGAGCGTGACACAGCAAGACACAGCGGGACACAACAGGGGACTCAGCGGGACACAGCGGGGGACACAGGGAGGACACAGCTGGACACTGAGGGAGACAGAGCAAGGACACAGCCGGACACAGCGAAACACAGCGTGACACAGTGGGGACACAGCAGGGGACACAGCGGGACACAGAGGGGGACACAGAGGGACACAGCGGGGTACACAGCAGGAACAAAGCGGGACACAGCGGGGGACACAGTGAGGACAAACCGGGACACAGCGGTGACAAGCGGGACACAGCTGGAGACACTGCGGGACACAGCGGGACACAGCGGGGACACAGCAAGGACACAGCGGGGGACACAGCGGGACACAGCCGGACACAGCCGGGGACAAAGCGGGACACAGCGAGAAACACAGCGGGGGACACAGCGGGACACAGTGGGGAACAAAGAGAGGACACAGCGGGACCCAGCGGGACACAACGTCGATAGAGCGGGGACACAGCGGGACACAGCGGTGACACAACGGGACTCAGCAGGGGACACTGCGGGACAGAGAGGGACCCAGCGGTTACACAGCAAGGACACAGCGGGGGACACAGCGGGACACAGCGGGACACAGCGGGGCACAGCAGGGAAAAAATGGGGAGACACAGTGGGGAACAGAGCAGGACACAGCGGGGGACACAGAGAAGACACAGTGGGGACACAGCGAGACTCAGCCGGGGACACAGCGGGGGACAAAGCGGGACACCACGGGACACAGTGGGACACAGCGGGACACAACGTGTTCACTGCGGGACAAAGTGGGGGACAAAGCGGGACACAGCGGGACACAGGGGGGACGCAGCGGGACACAGCGGGACACAGCGGGACACGGAGGGGGACACAGCGGGACACAGAGGGGGACATAGCGAGGACACAGCAGGACACAGCGGGACACAGCGGGGGACACAGCGAGGACACAGCGGGGACACAGCGGGACACAGAGGGGGACACAGAGAGACACGGCGGGGACAAAGCTGGACACAGCGGGGTACACAGAGGGACACAGCGCAGGACACAGCGGGGAACACAGCGAGGACACAGTGGGACCCAGCGGGACACAGCGTCGATACAGCGGGCACACAGCGTTACACAGCGTGGTAATCAGCTGTGGACACAACGGGACACAGTGGGGGCACAGCCGGACACAGCGGGACACAGTGGGACACAGCGGGGACAAAGCGTGAGACACAGCGAAGGACAGAGCGAGAGACAGTGGGGGACACAGACTCAGCGGGGGACACAACAGTACACAGTGGGACACAGCGGGGACACAGCAGAGACACAGCAGGGGACACAGCGGGACAGAGCGGGGGACACAGGGATGACAGAGCAGGACCCAGCGGGACCCAGCGTGGATACAGCAGAAACCCAGTTGGACACAGCAGGACACAGCGGGGACACAGCAGTAGACACAGTGGGACACAGTGCCGGACACAGCGGGACACAGCGGGACACAGCGGGGGACAAAGGGAGGACACAGCGGGACCCAGCGGGACCCAGCGTCGATACAGCAGGGACACAGCGGGACACAGTGGGGTACACAGCTGGGGACACAGCGAGGACACAGCGGGACACAGCTTGGACACAGCGGGACACAGCGGGACACAGCGGGGGACACAGCGGAACACAGAATGGGACACAGCGAGGACACAGCAGGAAACAGCAGGACACAGCGGCGACACAGCAGGGACACAGCAGGGACACAGCGGGGACACAGTGGGGGCACAGCGGGACACAGCGGGACACAGTGGGACACAGCAGGGACAAAGCGTGAGACACAGCGGGGGACAGAAAGGGGGACAGCAGGGGACTCAGCGAGGAAACAGCGGGACACAGCAGTGACACAGCGGGGACTCAGCGGGGGACACAGTGGGACACAGCGGGGGACACAGCAGGACACAGCTGGGGACACTGCGGGACACAGCGGGGGACACTGCGGGACACAGTGTGGGACAGAGCGTGGGACACAGCGAGACACAGCGGGGACAAACTGGGACACCACGGGACACAGTGGGACACAGCAGGACGCAGCGGGGACAGTGCGGGAACATAGCGGGACACAGCGGGGTACACAGCGGGACACAGCAGGACACAGCGGGACACAGCGGGACACAGCGTTGATACAGCCGGGACACAGCGTTACACAGCAGGGTACACAGTTGGGGACACAGAGGGTCACAGTGGGGCACACAGCGGGACCCAGCGGGACACAGCGTCGATAGAGTGGGCACACAGCGGGACATAGCGGGGTACACAGCTGAGGACACAATGGGACACAGCAGGGGACACAGCGAGGACACAGCGGAACACAGCGGGACACAGCTTGGGACACAGCGGAGACACAGCGGGACACAGCGGGGGACAGAGCGAGGACACAGCGGGATAGAGCGGGACACAGCGTGGGACAAAGTGGGAGACAGCGGGGGACACAGTGGGACACAGCGGGGGACACTGCGGGACACAGTGTGGGACAGAGCATGGGACACAGCGAGACACAGCGGGGAAAAAGCTGGACACAGCGGGGTACACAGAGGGACAGAGAGGGAAACAGTGTGACACAAAAGGACACAGCTGGACACAGCGGGGTACACAGCGGGACACAGCGGGCACACAGCGGGCACACAGCGGGACACAGTGGGGACAGAGCGGGACACAGTCGGACACAACGGGACACAGCATGGGACACAGCGGGACACAGCGGGGGACACAGCGAGGACACAGCGGGACACAGCGGGGGACACAGCGAGGACACAGCGGTGGACACAACGGGGGACACAGCGGGACAAAGCGGGGAACACAGCGAGGACACAGCGGGAAACAGCGGGACACAGCGTCGAAACAGAGGGGACTCAGCGGGGGACACAGCGGGGGACACAGCGGGGGACAAAATGGGACACCACGGGACACAGTGTGACACAGCGGGACACAGCGGGGACACTGCGGAGACACAGCAGGACAAAGCGGGGGACACAGCGGCACACAGCGGAACACAGCGGGGGACACAGCGGGGTACAGCTGAGACAGAGATGGGCCACAGCGGGACACAGCGGTGACACAGCTGGACACTGCGGGGTACACAGCGGGACACAGCGGGCACACAGCTGGGGACACAGCGGGGACAAAGTGAGACACCATGGGACACAGCGACGACACAGCGGGAAACAGCGGAACACAGCGGGGGACAAAGCGGGATGAAGCGGGGGACATAGCGGGACACAGCGGGACACAGCGGCACACAGTGGGGGACACAGCGGGGGACAGCGGAGACAGAGATGGGCCACAGCAGGACACAGCGGTGACATAGCTGGACACAGCTGGGTACACAGCGGGACACAGCGGGCACACCGGGGACACAGCGGGACACAGCGGGACACAGCGGGGACACAGTGGGACACAGCGGGACAAAGCGGGGGACACAGCGGGACACAGCTGGGGACACAGCGAGGACACAGCGGGATACAGCGGGGGACACAGTGAGGACAGAGCGGGATACAGCCAGGGAAAAAGCGGGACACAGCGGGGACACAGCAGTGGACACAGCGGGACAATGCGGGGGACACAGCCGGACACAGCGGGGGAAACAGTGGGGGACACAGTGGGACACGGTGGGACACAGCGGGGGACACATGGGGAACACAGCGGGACACAGCGGGGACACAGCGGGACTCAGCGGGGACACAGCAGTATACAGCAGGACACAGCGGGGACACAGCAGGGACACAGTGGGGGACACAGCGGGACACAGTGAGACACAGCGGGGAACACAGCGGGACACAGAGGGGGACACAGTGGGGTACACAGCGGGGCACAGCTTGGGACACAGCGGGGACACAGCGGGACACACCGGGGGACAGAGCGAAGACACAGCGGGATAGAGCGGGACACAGCGAGGACCCAGCGGAATACAGCGTGGGACACAGTGGCGGACACAGTGGGACACAGCGGGACACAGGGGGGGACACAGGGAGGACAGAGCGGGACCCAGCGGGACCCAGCGTCGATACAGCGGGGACACAGCGGGACACAGCGAGGTAAACACCTGGGGACACAACGGGACACAGCGGGGAACACATGGAGGACATAGCGGGACCCAGCGGGACCCAGCGTCGTTACAGCGGGGACACAGCGGGACACAGCAGGGTGCATAGCTGGGGACACAACGGGACACTGCGGGGGACACAGAGAGTACCCAGCGGGACACAGCGGTACACAGTGGGGACACTGCGGGAACATAGTGGGACACAGCGGGGTACACAGTGGGACACAGTTGGACACAGCTAGGGACACAGCGGGGACAAAGCGGCAGACAGCGGGGGACACAGGGAGGACACAGCGGGACACAGCGGCGACACAGAGGGGACTCAGCGGGACAAAGCGGGGGACACAGCGGGACACAGCGGGACACAGCGGGGGACACAGCGGGGGACAGCGGAGACAGAGAGGGGCCAAAGCAAGACACAGCGGTGACACAGCTGGACACAACGGAGTACACAGCAGGACACAGCCGGGCACACAGCGGGGAGACAGCGGGACACAGCAGGGACCGAGCGAGACATAGCGGGACACAGCCGAACACAGCAGGGGGCACAGCGGGACACAGCGGGGGACCCAGCGAGGACACAGCGGGACACAGCGGGTGACACAGCTGGGGACACAGCGGGACACAGCGGGGAACACAGCAAGGACACAGCGGGACACAGCAGGACACAGCGTCCATACAGCAGGGACACAGTGTTACACAGCGTGGTACCCAGCTGTGGACACAACGGGACAGAGTGGGGGCACAGCGAGACACAGCGGGACACAGCGAGGACACAGCGGGACACATTGGTGACACAGCGGGGGACACAGCAGGACACAGCAGCGGACACAGCGGGGGACACAGCGGGACACAGCGCGACACAGCGGGGGACACAATGGGGACACAGCGGGACACAGCGGGACACAGCGGGGGACACAGCGAGGACACAGCGGAACATAGCAGGGGACACAGAGAGGACACAGCGGGACACAGCGAGACACAGCGGGACACAGCGTGGACACAGCAGTACACACAGCGGGACATAGCGGGGGACACAGCTGGGGACACAACGGGACAAAGC
The DNA here is from genome assembly GCF_000151885.1 of Dipodomys ordii. Classification (NCBI taxonomy): domain Eukaryota; kingdom Metazoa; phylum Chordata; class Mammalia; order Rodentia; family Heteromyidae; genus Dipodomys; species Dipodomys ordii. Next base: position 5,489 of record NW_012288875.1, on the reverse strand, counting down.
TGGGGACACAGCGAGGACAGAGCGGGAAACAGCGGGACACAGCAGGGACACAGCGTCGATACAGCGGGAACACAGCGAGACACAGCGGGGAACACAGGAAGGAAACAGCGGGACCCAGTGGGACACAGAGTCGATACAGCAGGACACAACGGGATACACAGCTAGGAACACAACGGGACACAGCGGGGGACACAGCGAGGACACAGCGGGACACAGCGGGACACAGCGGGGGACACAGCAGGACCCAGCGGGAGACCCAGCGAGGACACAGCAGGACACAGCGGGGGACACAAGGGGACACAGCGGGGAACACAGCGGGGGACACAGCAGGACACAACAGGGAACACAGCGAGGACACAGCGTGGACACAGCGGGACACAGCGTCGATACAGCGGGCACACAGAGTTACACAGCGTGGTACACAGCAGAGGACAAAGTGGGACACAGTGGGCTACCCAGTGAGGACACAGCGGGAACAACAGGGGACACAACGAGGACACAGCGGGGGACACAGCGGGGGACACAGCGGGACACAGTGGGGAACACAGCGAGGACACAGCGGGACACAACGGGACACAGCATCGATACAGCGGGGACGCAGCGTTACACAGCGTGGTACACACTGTGGACACAACGGGACACAGTGGGGGCACAGCCGGACACAGCGGGACACAGTGGGACACAGCGGGGACAAAGCATGAGACACAGCGGGGGCAGAGAGGGAGACAGCAGGGGACACAGCGAGGAAACAGCGGTACACAGCGGTGACACAGCGGGGACTCAGCGGGGGACATAGTGGGACAAGCGGGGGACACAGCGAGACACAGCGGGGGACACTTCGGGACACAGTGTGGGACAGAGCGTGGGACACAGCGAGACACAGCGGGGACAAAGCTGGACACAGCGCGGTACACAGAGGGACACAGCAGGGACACAGCGGGGAAACAGTGTGACACAAAAGGACACAGCTGGGCACAGCAGGCTACACAGCGGGACACAGCGGGCACACAGCGGGGACACAGCGGGACACAGCGGGGACACAGTCGGACACAGCGGGACACCGCGGGGGACACAGCGGGACACAGCAGGGGACAGAGCGGTACACAGTGGGACACAATGGTGGACACAACGGGGGACACAGCGGGACACAGCGGGGAACACAGCGAGGACACAGCGGGACACAGCGGGAAACACTGCGAGGTTACAGCGGGGGACAAAACGGGGCAACACGGGACACAGTGTGACAGAGTGGGACACAGCGGGGACACTGCAGGGGCACAGCGGGACAAAGCGGGCGACACAGTGAGACACAGCGGGGGACACAGCGGGGGACAGCAGGGGACAGAGAGGGGACACAGCGGGACACAGCAGGGGACACAGAGGGGTACACAGCGGGACACAGCCGGAAACACAGCGCGGACATAGAGGGACACACCGGGACACAGCGTCAATACAGCGGGGACAGAGAGGGTCACAGCAGGGACACAGCGGGACACAGCGGGACACAGCAGAGGACAGAGTGGTACACAGTGGGACACAGCGGTGGACACAACAGGGGACACAGCAGGACACAGGGGGACACAGCGTTGACACAGCGGTGTCTCAGCGGGGGACACAGCGGGAGACAAAGAGGGACACCACGGAACACAGCGGGACACAGCAGGAAACAGCAGTGACACTGTGGGGACACAGTGGGACACAGCGGGGGACACAGCGGGACACAGAGGGGGACACAGCGGGACACAGAGGGGGACAGAGCGGGACACAGTGGAGGACAGAGCGTGGGACACAGCGAGACACAGCGGGGACAAAGCTGGACACAGCGGGGTACACAGAGGGACACAGCGGGGACGCAGCGGGGAAACAGCGTGACACAGCAGGACACAGCGGGGGACACATCGAGGACACAGCGGCACACAGCATGGGACACATCAAGGACACAGTGGGACACAGTGGGGGACACAGCGGGACATAGCGGGGAACACAGCGGGGGACACAGCGGGACACATCGGGACACAGCGGGGGACACAGGGAGGACACAGCGGGACACAGCGGGGGACAGAGCGAGGACACATTGGGATACATTGGGACACAGCGGGATTCAGCGGGGGACACAGCAGTACACAGCGGGACAAAGCGGGACACAGCGGGGACACAGCAGAGACACAGCGGGGGACACAGCGGGACACAGCGGGGGACACAGGGATGACAGAGCAGGACCCAGCGGGACCCAGCGTGGATACAGCAGGGACCCAGCTGGACACAGTGGGACACAGCGGGGACACAGCAGTAGACACAGCGGGACACAGTGCCGGACACAGCGGGACACAGCGGGGGACAAAGGGAGGACACAGCGGGACCCAGCGGGACCCAGCGTCGATACAGCAGGGACACAGCGGGACACAGTGGGGTACACAGCTGGGGACACAGCGAGGACACAGCGGGACACAGCGGGACATAGCGGGGACACTGCGGGAATATAGCAGCACACAGCGGGGTACACAGCGGGACACAGCGGGACACAGCTGGGGACACAGCGGGGACACAGCGGGACACAGCGGAACACAGCGGGAGTCAAAGCGGGAGACAGCTGGGGACACAGCGAGGACACAGGGGGACAGAGCGGCGACACAGAGGGGACTCAGCGGGGGACACAGCGTGGGACAAAGTGGGACACCACGGGACACAGTGTGACACAGCGGGACACAGCGGGAACACTGCGGGACATAGCAGGACACAGCAGGACACAGCGGGACACAGTGGGGGACACAGCGGGGGACACAGCGGGGGACAGCGGAGACAGAGAGTGGCCACAGCGAGACACAGCGGGCACACAGCGGGGACACAGCGGGGACACAGCGGGGGACACAGCGGGACACAGCGGGACACAGCGGGGGACACAGCAGGACACAGAGGGGGACACAGTGGGGTACACAGCGGGACACAGCTTGGGACACAGCGGGGACACAGCGGGACACACCGGGGGACAGAGCGAGGACACTGCGGGATAGAGCGGGACACAGCGAGGACCCAGCGGAACACAGCGTGGGACACAGTGGCGGACACAGTGGGACACAGCGGGACACAGCGGGGGACACAGGGAGGACACAGCGGGACCCAGCGGGACCCAGCGTCGATACAGCGGGGACACAGCGGGACACAGCGAGGTACACAACTGGGGACACAACGTGACACAGCGGGGAACACATGGAGGACATAGCGGGACCCAGCGGGACCCATTGTCGTTACAGCGGGGACACAGCGGGACACAGCAGGGTGCATAGCTGGGGACACAACGGGACACTGCGGGGGACACAGAGAGTACCCAGCGGAACACAGCGGTACACAGCGGGGACACTGCGGGAACATAGTGGGACACAGCGGGGTACACAGTGGGACACAGCGGGACACAGCTAGGGACACAGCGGGGACAAAGCGGCAGACAGCGGGGGACACAGCGAGGACACAGCGGGACACAGCGGCGACACAGAGGGGACTCAGCGGGACAAAGCGGGGGACACAGCGGGACACAGCGGGACACAGTGGGGGACACAGCGGGGGACAGCGGAGACAGAGAGGGGCCAAAGCAAGACACAGCGGTGACACAGCTGGACACAACGGAGTACACAGCAGGACACAGTCAGGCACACAGCGGGGACACAGCGGGACACAGCAGGGACCGAGCGAGACATAGCGGGACACAGCCGAACACAGCAGGGGGCACAGCTGGACATAGCGGGGGACCCAGCGAGGACACAGCGGGACACAGCGGGTGACACAGCTGGGGACACAGCGGGACACAGCGGGGAACACAGCAAGGACACAGCGGGACACAGCAGGACACAGCGTCCATACAGCGGGGACACAGTGTTACACAGCGTGGTACCCAGCTGTGGACACAACGGGACAGAGTGGGGGCACAGCGAGACACAGCGGGACACAGCAAGGACACAGCGGGACACATTGGTGACACAGCGGGGGACACAGCAGGACACAGCAGCGGACACAGCGGGGGACACAGCGGGACACTGCGCGACACAGCGGGGAACACAATGGGGACACAGCGGGACACAGCGGGGGACACAGCGAGGACACAGCGGAACATAGCAGGGGACACAGAGAGGACACAGCGGGACACAGCGAGACACAGCGGGACACAGCGTGGACACAGCAGTACACACAGCGGGACATAGCGGGGGACACAGCTGGGGACCCAACGGGACACAGCTGGGGACACAGCGAGGACAGAGCGGGAAACAGCGGGACACAGAAGGGACACAGCGTCGATACAGCGGGGACACAGCGAGACACAGCGGGGAACACAGGAAGGTAACAGCGGGACCCAGTGGGACACAGAGTCGATACAGCAGGACACAACGGGGTACACAGCTAAGAACACAACGGGACACAGCGGGGGACACAGCGAGGACACAGCGGGACACAGCGGGACACAGCGGGGGACACAGCGGGACCCAGCGGGAGACCCAGCGAGGACACAGCAGGACACAGCGGGGGGCACAGGGGGACACAGCGGGGAACACAGCGGGGGACACAGCAGGACACAGCGGGGAACACAGCGAGGACACAGCGTGGACACAGCGGGACACAGCGTCGATACAGCGGGCACACAGAGTTACACAGCGTGGTACACAGCGGAGGACACAGTGGGACACAGTGGGCTACCCAGTGAGGACACAGCGGGAACAACAGGGGACACAACGAGGACACAGCGGGGGACACAGCGGGGGACACAGCGGGACACAGTGGGAACACAACGAGCACACAGCGGGACACAGCGGGACACAGCATCGATACAGCGGGGACGCAGTGTTACACAGCGTGGTACACACTGTGGACACAACGGGACACAGTGGGGGCACAGCCGGACACAGCGGGACATAGTGGGACACAGCAGGGACAAAGCGTGAGACACAGCGGGGGCAGAGAGGGAGACCGCAGGGGACACAGCGAGGAAACAGCGGGACACAGCGGTGACACAGCGGGGACTCAGCGGGGGACACAGCGGGACACAGCGGAGGACACAGCGGTACACAGCGGGGGACACTGCGGGACACAGTGTGGGACAGAGCGTGGGACACAGCGAGACACAGCGGGGACAAAGCTGGACACAGCGGGGTACACAGAGGGACACAGCAGGGACACAGCGGGGAAACAGCGTGACACAAAAGGACACAGCTGGACACAGCGGTGTACACAGCGGGACACAGCGGGCACACAGCGGGGACACAGCGGGACACAGCGGGCACACAGCGGGGACACAGCGGGACACAGCGGGGACACAGTCGGACACAGCGGGACACTGCGGGGGGACACAGCGGGACACAGCGGGGGGACCCATCGAGGACACAGCGGGACACAGCGGGAAACACTGCGAGGTCACAGCGGGGGGACAAAACGGGATAACACGGGACACAGTGTGACAGAGGGGGACACAGCGGTGACACTGCAAGGGGCACAGCGGGACAAAG
>NW_012288874.1:0-1585 GCF_000151885.1 Dipodomys ordii | reverse complement strand
AGAAAACAGCGGGACCTAGTGGTACCCAGAGTCGATACAGCGGGACACAACGGGGTACACAGCTAGGAACACATCGGGACACAGCGGGTGACACAGCGAGGACACAGCGGGACACAGCGGGACACAGCGGGGGACACAGCGTGACCCAGCGGGAGAACCAGCGAGGACACAGCAGGACACAGCGGGTGACAAAGGGGGACACAGCGGGGAACACAGCGGGGGACACAGCAGGACACAGTCGGGGACCCAGCGAGGACACAGCGGGACACAGCGGGTGACACAGCTGGGGACACAGCGGGACACAACGGGGAACACAGGGAGGACACAGCGGGACCCAGCAGGACACAGCGTCGATACAGTGGGGACCCAGGAGGACACAGCGGGGTACACAGCTGGGGACACAAAGAGACACAGCGGGGGACACAGCGAGGACAAGCGGGACACAGCGAGGACACTGCGGGAACATAGCGGGACACAGCGGGGACACAGAGGGACACAGCGGGACACAGCTTGGGATACACGGAGGACACAGCTGGACACAGTGGGGGACACAGCGAGGACACAGTGGTACAGTGGGGTGCGGGATACAGCGGGGGACAAAGCGGGAGACAGCGGGGGACACAGCGAGGACACAGCGGGACACAGTTGTGACACAGAGGGGACTCAGTGGGGGACAAAGCGGGGGACAAAGCAGGACACCACGGGACAGTGTGACACAGCGGGACACAGCGGGGACACTGCGGGGACACAGCGGTACAAAGCGGGGGACACAGCGGGGACTCAGCGGGGGACACAGCGGGGGACAAAGCGGGACACCACGGAACACACCGGGTCACAGCGGGAAACAGTGGTGACCCTGCGGGGACACAGCGGGACCCAGTGGGGGACACAGCGGGACACAGCGGGGACTCACCTGGGGACACAGCGAAGGACAAACTGGGACACCACGGGACACAGTGGGACATAGCAGGACACAGCGGGGACACTGCGGGTACATAGCGGGACACAGCAGGGGACACAGCGAGGACACAGCGGGACACAGCGTGGGACAAAGCGGGAGACAGCAGGGGACACAGCGAGGACACAGCGGGACACAGCGGTGACACATAGAGGACTCACCGGGGGACACAGTGGGGGACAGAGCGGGACACAGCGGGACACTGCGGGGCACAGCGGGGACACAGCGGGACACAGCGGGGACCCAGCAGTGGACACAGCGGGACACAGCGGGGGACAAACGGGACACCACGGAACACAGCAGGACACAGCGTGAAACAGCAGTGAACCTGCGGGGACACAGCGGGACACAGCGGGGGACACAGCGGGACCCAGCGGGACACATCGGGGGACACAGAGGGGACACAGCGGGGACACAGCGGGACACAGCAGGTCACAGCGGGGGGACACAGCGAAACACAGCGGGACACAGTGGGGGCACAGCAGGGACACAGTGGGACACAGTAGGACACAGCGTGGGACAAAGCGGGAGACAACAGAGGACACAGCGAGGACACAGCTGGACACAGCGGGGACACAGAGGGGACTCAGCAGGGGACATAGAGGGAAAAAAGCGGACATGAGAACT
>NW_012288873.1:0-1406 GCF_000151885.1 Dipodomys ordii | reverse complement strand
CACGGGGGCCGTGCGCGGGGCAGGCAAGAGCGGATCGCCAGGAGCAGTCACCCATCAATCACCAAGCAATCAATCACCAAGCAATCATCATCAATCAATAATCAATAATCAGACAGGTTCGGGTATCAGAAAAGACCGGACCAGGACTGTGCCTGCAGAGCCAGCCAGACACCATGATCAATCATCCATCAATCATCAATCACCAATCATTCACCAATCAATCATCAATCAGACAGGGTCCCAAAGCAAAAAAGGGTCCGGGTAAGAAGAAACTCACCAAAGCCGAGCGTCTGAAGCTGCAGCAGGAGGAAGAGGAGAGGCGACTGAAAGAGGAAGAGGAAGCCCGATTGAGATTCGAGAAAGAAGAGCAGGAAAGGCTGGAGCGCATGCGAATCGCTGAGGAAAAATGGCATCAACTTGAAGAAAAAGATCTCGAGAGGCGCAACCAGGAGCTGCAGGAGCTGAACCTCTTAGAGGAGTGCTTCCTGGAAGCGGAGAAGTTAAAGCAAGAAGTCAGATCTCTGTCTCGGTGGAACCACTACATCGCGTGCGACGGGAGGCCCGACCCGACGGAGTCGCAGGAGATGAACACGTTCATCAGCCTGTGGAGAGAGGAGCCCGACGAGACCTTCCAGGCCGTGATCGAGAAGAGCAAACTCGTCCTGTATTTAATCGAGAAGATGAAGCTGATTCTGTTGGAAACGCCGCCGGGTGACATGGACAGCAAAGCTACGGCGCAGTACACGGGGTCCGTGCGCCAGCTGCAGGAGTTGCTGCAGCTCAAGCTGAACAGAGCCACCGAGCTGCTCCTCCGGCAAGCTAGTAATTTAGCCGACATGGACAGTGGAAATATGGAAAAAGTCATTCGGGACGAGAACATTAGCCTGTACCTGTGGGCAAACCTCAAGAAGAATCCGAGGTAGCGGGGGCCACCCTACCTTCGGGTAGGACGGCAGCCACTGAGGGCTGGAGCGCAGGCCGCCAGGCCGAGCTCCGTCACACACTGACTCTCCCTCAGATGGCTTGACAGCTGCACGCTTAGCGCAAGTAAATACTGTGAAGCCAGAGCAAGGCCGGGAGCCGGGGCTGAAGCCAGCAGAGCTGAACACGCTTATAATCAAACTGCCACCTCCACTGAACCAGCACACAGCAGGAAGGGCTGAGTGACAAGCCTGAGTTCAAGCGCTGCCACAAGAGAGACAGACACACAGACACTACGGGAAAGGGAACACGATTGTGGAAGTACAAAGGAGAAGGATGACCTCAGCAAATGCCACAGGAAAACAAACCACCTGCTGGGCACGGGTGTCATCCCCGCTACTGGGGAGGGAGGCTGAGGTCTGAGGATCGCCGGTCAAGGCCAGCCCAGGCAGGAAAGGCCATGAGACTCTCATCTCCCATGAACC
>NW_012288872.1:0-2486 GCF_000151885.1 Dipodomys ordii | reverse complement strand
TTTGATCATAATATAGAGATCAAGAACATCTAGAGGAATCTGAATACATAGATATTATAATGTAGACAATCCTTGGTGCCCATATTTAAGTAGAGGTTAGACTATAGTCGTATTAGACTTATCAAGAATCAACAAAACTATTCTGTAAGTCACTAAGGATCGGGAATGTTTCCGGGCTGTAGCAACATCCAACCTTAGTGGTTAAGTGCCCTATTATTATCGTTCTTCTGCTGCGTCTCCGCTGCATTTGCGTTGTAAAGCTCGTTTTGGACTTGACAACTTGTACTTCTCATTGTTGCAACAGGTCCACCTGTATCCTTAAACAACTGGTTTTTCCCCATCTCCTCCACAAGTTATACTGACATCAAATATAGTGAAAGCAGGGGTTATACTGTGGGGGAGAGACATACAAAGCAACAAAGAGATAATCTTATAAATGCATTAGAAACACATGCATGAAAGAAAAAAACATTAAAATACATATCTAAGGGTTCATTTTCCTGACATCACATTATCTGACCTTTTCCGCTTGACTCATACATATACTAGATATTGCATATAAGGGAAACCATGGGACCTATGTTTCTTTGGGCCTGGCTTACTTCACTTAATATAATTTTTTCCAAGTTTTTCCATTTCCTAACAAATGGGGCAATGTCATTCTTTCTGATGGAGGCATAGAATTCCATTGTGTATATATACCACATTTTCTTGATCCATTCATCTACTGAGGGGCATCTGTGTTGGTTACATATCTTAGCTATGGTAAATAATGCTGCAATAAACATAGTTGTGCTGGTAGCTTTAGTGTGATCTTGTTTGTAAGCATTTGGGTAAATGCCCAAAAGTGGGATTGCTGGGTCATAGGGGAGTTCTATGTGAAGTCTTTTGAGGAACCTCCATACTACTTTCCAAAGTGGTTGAACAAGTTTACACTCCCACCAACACTGAAGTAAGGTTCCCTTCTGTCCACATCCCCTCAAGCATCTGATGTTGTTAGAGTTCTTGATTTTTGCCGTTCTAACTGGAGTGAGGTGATATCTCAGTGTTGTTTTGATTTGCATTTCTTTTATGACTAGGGATGTTGAACATTTCTTCATGTGTCTATTGGCCATCCTTCTTTCTTCTTCAGAGAAGTTTCTCTTTAAGTCTTTTACCCACTTATTTATCGGGCAGTTGTTTCTTCGAGGATTTGTTGTTGGGGGGTTTAATTTTTTGAGTTCCAAGTATATTTTAGATATGAGACCCTTGTCGGTTGTATGGCTAGTAAAGATCTTCTCCCAATCCGTGGGCTTTCTATTGATCTTGCTAGCTATGTCATTTGCCATGCAGAAGCTCTGCAACTTTGTGCAATCCCATTTGTCCAACCTTTCTTTGATTTGTTGTGTTTCTGGGTCTCTATTCAAAAAATTTCGGCCTGAGCCAAGGAGACCTAGGGTTTCTCCTATTCCCTCCTGTAATGTTCTCAGAGTGTCTGCTTTGACTTCAAGGTCTTTGATCCATTTGGAGTTGATTCTGGTGCAGGGTGATATATAAGGATCTAGCTTTAGTTTTCTACATGTAGTTAACCAATTTTGCCAGCAACTATCTATGTTCTATGTTTAAGCTTTGAAAATATATTATTAAGGAAATACATTTTAAAGAACTGCCCTTAGATGAACTATTGTGTGCTGAAAGTGATCTGTTACAAAGGTATTCAATGGTGGAAACCATGAGGCTGCATTTAGGGACACATTTATTCAGGGAACAAAAAATGCAACACTTTAAAGCCAGCTAGTGACAAACATTTGTGAAGTTATTTTTTAAAATTTAGGTAGTTTTATATTTTCTAAGACTACTGATACCTTGATAATTTATTCAAGATTTCCAATTCCTTCCATTCTAAGGGTTAGTCTTGGTTAGAACTCACACACATTTTCTCTTTTTGTTTCTTTCTTTCTTTCTTTTTTTTTTTTTTTACAGATTACCATAGATTAAAAAATAGAAATAATCTAATGAGCTTTTCATGTTGGAAAACTGCTTATTTGAATTATCTAAGAGTATGTCCTTAGTAAATTTTCAGGATTAAAATGTTCTTTTTTTCATAACAATACAGTAACAATAGATGATTTTAAAAATTATTTAAGTAGTTGTACAAAGGGGTTTCAATTCAATGTATCTATTGATGTGTAGAATGCGTCTTGATCAGTGTTACTCATTCCATTATTCTACCCCATCTATCCCAACCCTGCCCACTCCCTCAAGTTTCCTAGCTTCATTTTCACATATGGATATTGAATATTATGACTGTATTTGTCCACTGTTCCTTTCTCCATCCACCCCTCTCTTCTTAACTCCACCTTTTCAGACAAGAAATGTTTCCTTGATTTTTTCCCTTGATTACTTCTGATCTGTGATTTTTTTTCCTCTGTCCTGATGCCAGCTCTAGGAACATGTGTACATCAATCCAATCAACTAAGACAGCAGACTAAGCTACTAGTTATTCT
>NW_012288871.1:0-970 GCF_000151885.1 Dipodomys ordii | reverse complement strand
TTCCTTCCTTCCTTCGTTCCTTCCTTCCTCCCTTCCTTCCTTCCTTCATCCCCCCTCCCTTCCTTCCCTCTTTCTTTCCTTCCTTCCTTTGTGATACTGGGTTTAAAATCAGGGCTTCATACTTGCTAAGTAGGCGCTCTACTGCTGAGGTATGCCTCCAGATCCATTTTTTCTAGCTATTTTTAAAATAAGGTATTGCTTCCTGTCCAGCACATGCCCAGACTGCGGTTAGCTCCATCAGGCTTCCTGTTATTGCTGGGATGGAAGGCACACACCACTGCATCTGTGATCCCTCCATGGAGAGTCTCTCAAACTTTGCTATCTGGGATAACCTGGGACCACAAGCCTCCTCATCTAAGTCTCCCATGTATCTTAGGATAACAAGTGTACACCACTGTGCCCACTTATGAGAAGGGCTCTGGTGAACTTTTCTGCCTGAATTGTTCTCAAACCGCTATTCTCAGCCTCTCAAGTAGCTAGGATCACAGGCATGAGCCACTGTGCTTGGACAGTCTTTTTTTGGTGCCAGTACTGGGGCTTGAACTCAGGAACTCTCACCCTTGCTTGGCATTTCTGCTCAAGGCTGGAGTTTATCACTTAAGTCAGTTCTACTTCTGGCTTTTTGGTGGTGACTTGGACATACTTGGACAGACTTTCTGGCCAGGCTGGCTTTGAACTTTGATCCTTAGATCTGAACCTCCTGAGCAGTTAGGATTTAGAGGCTTTAGAGGCTTGAGCCCCTAGCACCTGGCTCTTTTTTTTTTTTTAGGTAGGTCTCATGTAGACTAGACTGGCCTTGATTTGGTATCCTCCTACCTCTGTCCCCCAAGTACTGGGATTACAGGCATGCATCACTGTAACTGTTTTTTTCTTTTTTTTTTTTTTTGTCGGTCGTGGGGCTTGAACTCTGGGCCTGAGCGCTGTCCCTCAGCTCTTCAGCTCAAAGCGAGCGCTCTACCACTTGAGCTAC
>NW_012288870.1:0-647 GCF_000151885.1 Dipodomys ordii | reverse complement strand
ATTCTCTGCTAAGTCACCCGTTGTATTAAATATTATCCCAGTAAGGTCACCAATGTTTTAGGATTGTTCTCATGTGCTCCGTGGTGTCTCGATTTTCCCGCGCTTGTCCCCAGCTAAGTCCCCGCTGGGTCCGCGTTGTGTCCGCCACCCTCCTGGGCCTCCCGCTCGCCGGGAGGACGGACAGCAGGCTCGTCCTCCCCGAGGCTATGCCCACGAGGGAAGGCGTGCCCGAGGCAGGCGCAGCTGGTGCCCGGGGAAGAGGGCGCGAGACGGGCAGGCGGGCTCCGAGCGCGGGGCGCCGGGGGCGGCGGCGGGCCTCAGCGTCCTGGCGGACCCCGGGCCGCAGGGAAGGGCCGGGGCAGCTGGGCAGGGAGGCTGGCCCCGGCGCTGGAGGGGGCGGCGGGGAGGCTTACCGGAGTGGCCGGGGAGGAGCGGCGCGGACGCGGGGTTCCGGAGAGAGGCGCTCGGGGCACCGGCGGGGCGCGGAGGAGGCCGGCGGGGCGCGGAGGAGGCCGCGCTGGCTCGCCGGGCTGCGGCTCTGGCTGGGGAAGCCGCCGAGGCGCGCGCTTTTAAAGGGGGCACTCGCATTCCTGGGGATCCCTCGGACCAATGGGCGGCGGCGCGGGCAGGAAGCGGGCGAGGCGCCT
>NW_012288869.1:0-5637 GCF_000151885.1 Dipodomys ordii | reverse complement strand
TCAAGAGAAGCAGGAGAAGTAGAAGAAGCAGGAGAAGCAGAAGCAGAAGAAACAGGAGAAGCCGAAGAAGCAGAAGCAGAATCTGAAGCAGAAGGAGAAACAGAAGAAGCACAATGTGAAGCAGAAGCAGAAGAAACAGAAAGAGTCGAATAAGCAGAAGCAGAAGCACCAGGAGAAGCAGAAGAAGAAGAAGGAGAAGGCGAAAGAGAAGGATTAGGAGTAGGAGACGCAAAAGGATAAGCAGAACCAGAAAGAGATGCAGAAGGAGAAGCAGCACGAGAAGTAGGAGTAGCAGGAGAAGAAGAAGCAGGAGAAGCAGAAGAAACAGAAGGCGCAGAGGCAGAAGGAGAAGCAGAAGGAGCAATTGAAGCAGAAGCAGAAGGAGAAGCAGAAGCAGAAGAAGAAGCAGAAGAAGGAGAAGGACAAGGAGAAGGAGAAAGAGAAACAGAAAGAGAAGCAGAACAAGAAGCAGGAGAAGCAGAAACTGGAGAAGCCGAAGCAGAAGAAACAGAAGAAGGGGAAGAAGCAGAAGCAGAAGGAGAAGCAGAAACAGAAGGAAAAGCAGAAAGAGAAGCATGAGAAGCAGAAGAAGCAGAATCTGGAGAAGCAGAAGGAGAAGCAGAAGCAGAAAGAGAAGCAAAAGCAGAAGGAGAAGCAGAAGAAACAGAAGAAGCAGAGGCAGTAGCAGAAGAAGCAGAAGATTCAGAAGCAGAAGGAGAAGCAGAAGGAAAAGCAGAAGAACTAGAAGGAGAAGGAGAAGGAGAAACGGGAGTAGAAGCAGAAAGAGAAGCAGAAGAAGGAGCAGTAGAAGGAAAAGCGGCAGGAGAAACAGAAAGAGCAGCAGAATGAGAAGCAGGAAAGGCAGAAACAGGAGAAGAACAAGCAGAAGAAACAGGAGAAGGACAAGAAGCAGAAGCAGAAGGAGAAGCAGAAAGAGAAGGAGGGGAAGCAGAAGAAGCAGAAGCAGGAGAAGCAGAAGCATAAGAATCCCAAGAAGCAGAAGCAGAACCTGAAGCAGAAGGAGAAGCAGGAGAAGCAGAAGAATCAGAATCTGGAGAAGCAGAATGAGAAGCAGAAGGAGAAGCAGAAGCAGAAAGAGAATCAAAAGCAGAAGGAGAAGCAGAAGAAACAGAAGAAGTAGAAGCAGTAGCAGTTGTAGCAGAAGCAGTAGGAAAAGCAGAAGAACAAGAAGGAGAAGGAGAAACAGGAGAAGCAGAAGGAGAAGCAGAAAGAGAAGCAGGTAAAGCAGAAGAAGAAGAAGCAGAAGGAGAATCAGAAGGAGAAGCAGAAGAAGGACAAGGAGAAGCAGAATCAGAAGAAGATGCAGAAGGAGAAGCAGAAGAAGCAGAAGCAGAAGGAGAAGCAGGAAAAGCAGAAGAAGCAGAAGCAAAAGGTGAAGCAAAAGAAGGAGAAGGAGAAGCAGAGGCAGAAGAAGAAGCATAAGGAGAAGCAGATGGAGATGCAGAACCAGAAGCAGGAGAAGCAGAAGAAGCAGAAGCTGAAAGAGAAGCAGTAGTAGGAGAAGGAGAAGGAGGAGAAGCAGAAGCAGAAGTAGAAGCAGAAGAAGAATGAGAAGCAGAAAGAGAAGTAGGAGGAGGACAAGAAGCAGAAGCAGGAGAAGCCGAAAGAGAAGAAGCAGAAACAGAAGCAGAAGGAGAAGCAGAAGCAGAAGGAGAAGCAGCAGAAGAAGTAGAACCAGAAATTCAGGCACGAGAAACAGAAGAAGCAGAAGCAGAAGGAGAAGCAAAAAGAGAAGCAGAAGGAGAAGTAGAAAAAGCAGCAGAAGAAGCAGAAAAACAAGCAGGAGAAGCAGAAGCAGAAAGAGAAATAGAAGCAGAAGAAGAAGAAGAAGCAGAATTAGAAGCAGTAGAAGCATAAGAAGCAGAAGCAGGAGAAGCAGAACCAGAAGAAAAAGAAGAAGCATAAGAAGCAGAAGCAGAGGGAGAAACAGAAGAAGGAGAAGGAGCAGCAGAAGGTGAAGCAGAAGGAGATGCAGAAGCAGAAAGAGAAGCAGAAATAGAAGGAGAAGAAGAAGGAGAAGTTGGAGAATCAGAAGAAGCAGAAGCAGAAAGAGAAGCAGAAGAAGGAGAAGGAGAAGCAGAAGGAGAAGGAAAGCAGGAGAAGCAGAAGAAGCAGAAGCGGGAGAAGCAGAAGAAGAAGAAGAAACAGAAGCAGAAGAAGAAGAAGAAACAGAAGAAGGAGAAGGAGCAGAAGGAAAAGCAGAAGCAGAAGGAGAAGCAGAAAGAGAAGCAGAAGAAGCAGAAGAAGCAGTAGCAGGAGAAGCAGAAGCAGAAGAAACAGAAGAAGCCCAAGAACCAGAAGGAGAACTTGAAGCAGAAGGAGAAGCAGAAGCAGCAGAAGCTGGAAAAGCAGAAGCAGAAGAAACAGAACAAGCAGAAGAAGCAGAAGCAGAACGAGAAGCAGAAGAAGAAGAAGGAGAAAGAGAAGGATTAGGAGTAGGAGGAGCAGAAGCAGAATTAGAAGCAGAAAGAGAAGCAGAAGGAGAAACAGAAGAAGCAGAAGCAGGCGAAGCAGAAGCAGAAGCAGAATGAGAAGCACAAGAAGGAGAAATTGAAGGAGAAGGAGAATGGGACGGAGAAGCAGAAGGAGAAGTAGGAGAAGCAGAAGAAGAAGAAGCAGGAGAAGCAGAAGCAGAAGAAGGAGAAGAGCAGAAGCAGAAGGAGAAACAGAAGCAGAAGGAGAAACAGAAGCAGAAGAAGCAGAAGCTGATGCAGAAGAAGAAGAAGAAACAGAAAAAGCAGAAGAAGCAGAAGAAGAAGCAGCAGGAGAAGCAGAAGAAGAAGAAGAAGGAGAAGGAGAAAGAGAAGGATTAGGAGTAGGAGAAACAGAAGGATAGGCAGAAGCGAAAGAGAAGCAGGAGAAGCAGAAGAAGCAGGAGAAGCAGAAGCAGAAGAAAAAGAAGAAGCATAAGTAACAGAAGCAGAGGGAAAAACAGAAGAAGAAGAAGGAGCAGCAGAAGGTGAAGCAGAAGGAGATGCAGAAGCAGAAAGAGAAGCAGAAACAGAAGGAGAAGAAGAAGAAGTTGGAGAATCAGAAGAAGCAGAAGCAGAAGCAGAAAGAGCAGCAGAAGAAGGAGAAGGAGAAGCAGAAGGAGAAGGACAAGCAGGAGAAGCAGAAGAAGCAGAAGCGGGAGAAGCAGCAGCAGAAGAAGAAACAGAAGAAGGAGAAGGAGCAGAAGGAGAAGCAGAAGCAGAAGGAGAAGCAGAAAGAGAAGCAGAAGAATCAGTAGCAGGAGAAGCAGAAGCAGAAGAAACAGAAGAAGCCCAAGAACCAGAAGGAGAACCTGAAGCAGAAGGAGAAGCAGAAGCAGCAGAATCAGGAGAAGCAGAAGCAGAAGAAAAAGAAGAAGCATAAGTAGCAGAAGCAGAGGGACAAACAGAAGAAGGAGAAGGAGCAGCAGAAGGTGAAGCAGAAGGAGATGCAAAAGAAGATAGAGAAGCAGAAACAGAAGGAGAAGAAGAAGGAGAAGTTGGAGAATCAGAAGAAGCAGAAGCAGAAGCAGAAAGAGCAGCAGAAGAAGGAGAAGGAGAAGCAGAAGGAGAAGGACAAGCAGGAGAAGCAGAAGAAGCAGAAGCGGGAGAAGCAGAAGAAGAAGAATAAACAGAAGAAGGAGAAGGAGCAGAAGGAGAAGCAGAAGCAGAAGGAGAAGCAGAAAGAGAAGCAGAAGAAGCAGTAGCAGAAGAAGCAGAAGCAGAAGAAACAGAAGAAGCCCAAGAACCAGAAGGAGAACCCGAAGCACAAGGCGAAGCAGAAGCAGCAGAAGCTGGAAAAGCAGAAGCAAAAGAAACAGCAAAAGCAGAAGAAGCAGAAGCAGGACGAGAAGCAGAAGAAGAAGGAGAAAGAGAAGGATTAGGAGTAGGAGGAGCAGAAGCAGAATAAGAAGCAGAAAGAGAAGCAGAAGGAGAAGCAGAAGGAGAAACAGAGGAAGCAGAAGCAGGAGAAGCAGAAGCAGAATGAGAAGCAAAGAAGGAAAAATTGAAGGAGAAGGAGAAAGACGGAGAAGAAGAAAAGAAGGAGAAGTAGGAGAAGCAGAAGAAGAAGAAGCAGGAGAAGCAGAAGCAGAAGAAACAGAAGAAGGAGAAGAGCAGAAGCAGAAGCAGAAGGAGAAGCAAAAGCAGGAGAAGCAGAAGAAGCAGAAGCTGAAGCAGAAGAATAAGAAACAGAAAAAGCAGAAGAAGCAGAAGAAGAAGCAGCAAGAGAAGCAGAAGAAGAAGAAGGAGAAGGAGAAAGAGAAGGATTAGGAGTAGGAGAAACAGAAGGATAAGCAGAAGCAGAAAGAGAAGGAGAAGGAGAAGCAGGAAAAGCAGGAGAAGCAGAAGCAGAATGAAAAGCAGAAGAAGGAGAAATTGAAACAGAAGAAGATGCAGAAGGGGAGCAGAAGCAGTAGTAGAAGCAGAAGCAGGAGAAGCAGAAGCAGAAGAAATAGAAGAAGGAGAAGAAGCAGAAGAAGAAAGAGAAGCAGAAACAGAAGGAGAAGCAGAAATAGAAGCAGAAGAAGCCGAGGAAGCAAAAGCAGAAACTGAAGCAGAAGGAGAAGCAGGAGAAGCAGCATAAGAAGAATCTGGAGAAGAAGAAGGAGAACCAGAAGGAGAAGCAGAAGCAAAAAGAGAAGCAGAAGGAGAAGCAGAAGGAGAAGCAGAAGAAACAGAAGAAATAGAAGCAGTAGCAGAAGAAGCTGAAGATGCAGAAGCAGAAAGAAAAGCAGAAGGAATAGCAGAAGAACGAGAAGGAGAAACAGAAGGAGAAGCAGAAGGAGAAGCAGAAGGAGAAGCAGGAATAGCAGAAGAAGAAGAAGCAGACAGAGAAGCAGAAGAAGGAGAAGGAGAAGCAGAAGGAAAAGCACAAGCAGAAGGAGATGCAGAAGCAGAAGGAGATGCAGAAGGAGAAGCAGGAGATGCAGAAGACGCAGAAGCAGAAGGAGAAGAAGAAGGAGAAGAATCAGAATCAGAAGAAGCAGAAGCAGAAATAGAAAGAGAAGCCGACGAAGAGAAGCAGAACGAAAACCAGGAGAAACAGGAGAAGCACAAGCGGGAGAAGCAGAAGAAGCAGAAACAGAAGAAGGAGAAGGAGCAGAAGCAGAAGGAGAAGCAGAAAGAGAAGCAGGAAAAGCAGAAGAAGCAGAAGCAGGAGAAGCAGAAGGAGAAGAAACAGGAGAAGGACAAGAAGACGAAGCAGAAGCAGAAGGAGAAGCAGAAACAGAAGGAGAAGCGGAAAGAGAAAGAGGGGAAGCAGAAGAAGCAGAAGCAGGAGAAGCAGAAGCATAAGAATCCAAAGAAGAAGCAGAACCTGAAGCAGAAGGAGAAGCAGAAGAAGCCGAATCTGGAGAAGCAGAATGAGAAGCTGAAGTAGAAGCAGAAGCAGAAAGAGAATCAAAAGCAGAAGGAGAAGCAGAAGAAACAGAAGAAGCAGAAGCAGTAGCAGTTGCAGCAGAAGCAGAAGGAGAAGCAGTAGGAAAGCAGAAGAACGAGAAGGAGAAGGAGAAACAGAAGGAGAAGCAGAAGGAGAATCAGAAGGAGAAGCAGAAGAAGCATCAGAAAGAGAAGCAGAAGCAGAAGAAGATGCAGAAGGAGAAGCAGGAGAAGCAGAAGAAGCAGAAGCAGAAGGAGAAGTAGAAGA
>NW_012288868.1:0-2011 GCF_000151885.1 Dipodomys ordii | reverse complement strand
AAGGAGAAGCATAAGGAGAAGCATAAGGAGAAGTATAAGTTGGAAGCAGTAGAAGGAGAAGAAGCAGGAGAAGCTGAAGCAGAAGAAAAAGAATAAGCAAAAGAAGCAGAAGCAGAAGCAGTGAGAGAAGCAGAAGAAGGAGAAGGAGCAGCAGAAGGAGAAGCAGAAGCAGAAAGAGAAGCAGAAACAGAAGGAGAACAAGAAGGAGAAGCAAGAGAATCAGAAGAAGCAGAAAGAGAAGGAGAAGAAGGAGAAGCAGAAGTAGAATCCGAAGAAACAGAAGAAGAAGAAGCAGAAGAAACAGAAGCAAAAGAAACAGAAGAGGAGAAGAGCAGAAGCAGAAGCAGAAGGAGAAGCAGAAGCAGAAGGAGAAGCAGAAAGAGAAGCCAGGAGAACCAGAAGAAGCAGGAGAAGCAGAAGCAGAAGAAACAGGAGAAGCCGAAGAAGCAGAAGCAGAACCTGAAGCAGAAGGAGAAGCAGAAGAAGCAGAATCTGGAGAAGCAGAAGGAGAAGCAGAAACAGAAAGAGAAGCAAAAGCAGAAGGAGAAGCATAAGGAGAAGCAGAAGAAACAGAAGAAGCAGAGGCAGTAGCAGAAGATGCAGAAGCAGAAGGAGAAGCAGAAGGAAAAGCAGAAGAACGAGAAGGTGAGGGAGAAGGAGAAACAGAAGGAGAAGCAGAAAGAGAAGCAGTAGAAGGAGCAGGAGAAGGAAAAGCAGCAGGAGAAGCAGAAAGAGCAGCAGAAGGAGGAGCAGGAGATGCAGAAACAGGAGAAGCATAAGCAGAACAAACAGGAGAAGGAAAAGAGGCAGAAGCAGAAGGAGAAACAGAAACAGAAGGAGAAGCACAAAGAGAAGGAGGGGAAGCAGAAGAAGCAGAAGCAGGAGAAGCAGAAGCATAAGAACCCGAATTAGCAAAAGGAGAACCTCAGGCAGAAGGAGAAGCAGGAGAAGCAGAAGAAGCAGAATCTGGAGAAGCAGAAGGAGAAGCAGAAGGAGAAGCAGAAGCAGAAAGAGAATCAAAATCAGAAGGAGAAGCAGAAGAAACAGAAGAAGTAGAAGCAGTAGCAGTTGTAGCAGAAGCAGAAGGAAAAGCAGGAGAACAAGAAGGAGTAGGAGAAACAGAAGGAGAAGCAGAAGGAGAAGCAGAAAGAGAAGCAGGTAAAGCAGAAGAAGAAGCAGAAGGAGAATCAGAAGGAGAACCAGAAGAAGGAGAAGGAGAAGCAGAAGCAGAAGAAGATGCAGAAGTAAAAGCAGAAGAAGCAGAAGCAGAAGGAGAAGCAGGAAAAGCAGAAGAAGCAGAAGCAAAAGGAGAAGCAAAAGAAGGAGAAGGAGAAGCAGAGGCAGAAGAAGAAGCATAAGGACAAGCACAAGCAGAAGGAGATGCAGAAGGAGAAGCAGAAGAAGCAGAAGATGAAGGAGAAGCAGAAGTAGGAGAAGGAGAAGGAGGAGAAGCAGAACCAGAAGGAGAAGCAGAAGCGGAATGAGAAGCAGAAAGAGAAGCAGGAGAAGCACAAGAAGCAGAAGCAGGAGAAGCCGAAAGAGAAGAAGCAGAAGAAGCAGAATCAGAATCAGAAGTAGAAGCAGAAGCAGAAGGAGAAGCAGCAGAAGAAGTAGAATCAGAAATTCAGGCAGGAGAAACAGAAGAAGCAGAAGCAGAAGCTGAAGGCGAAGCAAAAAGAGAAGGACAAGTAGAAGTAGAAGAAGCAGCAGAAGGAGAAGCAGCAGAAGAAGCAGAAAAACAAGCAGGAGAAACAGAAGCACAAAGAGAAGTAGAAGCAGAAGAAGCAGAAGAAGAAGAAGAAGCAGTAGAAGCATAAGAAGCAGAAGCAGGAGAAGCAGAAGCAGAAGATAAAGAAGAAGCATAAGAAGCAGAAGCAGAAGGAGAAACAGAAGAAGAAGAAAGAGCAGCAGAAGGTGAAGCAGAAGGAGATGCAGAAGCAGAAAGCGAAGCAGAAACAGAAGGAGAAGAAGAAGAAGAAGTTGGAGAATCAGAAGAAGCAGAAGCAGAAAG
>NW_012288867.1:0-12860 GCF_000151885.1 Dipodomys ordii | reverse complement strand
CAATAGGAGAAGCAGAAGGAGAAGCAGAAGCAGAATGAGAAGCAAAAAGAGAAGCAGTAGAAGCAGAAAAACCAGGAGAAGCAGAAGAAAGAGAAGAAGAAGAAGAAGAAGAAGAAGAAGAAGAAGAAGAAGAAGAAGAAGAAGAAGAAGAAGAAGAAGAAGAAGAAGAAGAAGAAGAAGAAGAAGAAGAAGAAGAAGTATAAGGAGAAGCATAAGGAGAAGCATAAGGAGAAGCAGTAGATGCAGGAGAAGCAGAAGAAATAGAATAAGCAAAAGAAGCAGAAGCAGTGGGAGAAGCAGAAGAAGGAGAAGGAGCAGCAGAAGGAGAAGCAGAAGCAGAAAGAGAAGCAGAAACAGAAGGACAAAAGGATAAGCAGGAAAATCAGAAGAAGCAGAAGTAGAAACAGAAAGAGAAGTAGAAGAAGGAGAAGCAGAAGTAGAATCAGAAGAAACAGAAGAAGAAGAAGAAGAAACAGAAGCAAAAGAAACAGAAGAAGAAGAGCAGAAGCAGAAGCAGAAGGAAAAGCAGAAGCAGAAGGAGAAGCAGAAAGAGAAGCAGGAGAAGCTGAAGAAGCAGGAGAAGCAGAAGCAGAAGAAACAGGAGAAGCCGAAGAAGCAGAAGCAGAATCTGAAGCAGAAGGAGAAACAGAAGAAGCACAATCAGATGCAGAAGCAGAAGAAACAGAAATAGTAGAATAAGCAGAAGCAGAAGCACCAGGAGAAGCAGAAGAAGAAGAAGGAGAAGGTGAAAGAGAAGGATTAGGAGTAGGAGAAGCAAAAGGATAAACAGAACCACAAAGAGACGCAGAAGGAGAAGCAGCACGAGAAGTAGGAGTAGCAGGAGAAGAAGAAGCAGGAGAAGCAGAAGAAACAGAAGGCGCAGAAGCAAAATGAGAAGCAGAAGGAGAAATTGAAGCAGAAGCAGAAGGAGAAGCAGAAGCAGAAGAAGAAGCAGAAGAAGGAGAAGGACAAGGAGAAGGAGAAAGAGAAGCAGAAAGAGAAGCAGAACGAGAAGCAGGAGAAGCAGAAGCTGGCGAAGCCGAAGCAGAAGAAACAGAAGAAGGGGAAGAAGCAGAAGAAGAAGCAGAAACAGAAGGAAAAGCAGAAAGAGAAGCAGGAGAAGCAGAAGAAGCAGCAGCAGAAGAAGCAGAAGCAGAAGAAGCCGAAAAAGCAAAAGCAGAACCTGAAGCAGTAGGAGAAGCAGGAGAAGCAGAAGAAGCAGAATCTGGAGAAGCAGAAGGAGAAGCAGAAGCAGAAAGAGAAGCAAAAGCAGAAGGAAAGCAGAAGAAACAGAAGAAGCAGAGGCAGTATCAGAAGAAGCAGAAGATTCAGAAGCAGAAGGAGAAGCAGAAGGAAAAGCAGAAGAACTAGAAGGAGAAGGAGAAGGAGAAACAGGAGTAGAAGCAGAAAGAGAAGCAGAAGAAGGAGCAGTAGAAGGAAAAGCAGCAGGAGAAACAGAAAGAGCATCAGAAGGAGAAGCAGGAAATGCAGAAACAGGAGAAGAACAAGCAGAAGAAACAGGAGAAGGACAAGAAGCTGAAGCAGAAGGAGAAGCAGAAAGAGAAGGAGGGGAAGCAGAAGAAGGAGAAGCAGGAGAAGCAGAAGCATAAGAATCCGAAGAAGCAGAAGCAGAACCTGAAGCAGAAGGAGAAGCAGGAGAAGCAGAAGAATCAGAATCTGGAGAAGCAGAATGAGAAGCAGAAGGAGAAGCAGAAGCAGAAAGAGAATCAAAAGCAGAAGGAGAGGCAGAAGAAACAGAAGAAGTAGAAGCAGTAGCAGTTGTAGCAGAAGCAGTAGGAAAAGCAAAAGGAAAAGCAGAAGGACAAGAAGGAGAAGGAGAAACAGAAGGAGAAGCAGAAGGAGAAGCAGAAAGAGAAGCAGGTAAAGCAGAAGAAGAAGAAGCAGAAGGAGAATCAGAAGGAGAAGCAGAAGAAGGAGAAGGAGAAGCAGAAGCAGAAGAAGATGCAGAAGGAGAAGCAGCAGAAGCAGAAGGAGAAGCAGGAAAAGCAGAAGAAACAGAAGCAAAAGGTGAAGCAAAAGAAGGAGAAGGAGAAGCAGAGCCAGAAGAAGAAGCATAAGGACAAGCACAAGCAGAAGGAGATGCAGAAGGAGCAGCAGGAGAAGCAGAAGAAACAGAAGCTGAAAGAGAAGCAGAAGTAGGAGAAGGAGAAGGAGGAGAAGCAGAAGCAGAAGGAGAAGCAGAAGCAGAATGAGAATCAGAAAGAGAAGCAGGAGGAGGACAAGAAGCAGAAGCAGGAGAAGCCGAAAGAGAAGAAGCAGAAACAGAAGCAGAATCAGAAGGAGAAGCAGAAGGAGAAGCAGCAGAAGAAGTAGAACCAGAAATTCAGGCACGAGAAACAGAAGAAGCAGAAGCAGAAGGAGAAGCAAAAAGAGAAGCAGAAGGAGAAGTAGAAAAAGCAGCAGAAGAAGCAGAAAAACAAGCAAGAGAAGCAGAAGCAGAAAGAGAAGTAGAAGCAGAAGAAGCAGAAGAAGAAGCAGTAGAAGCATAAGAAGCAGAAGCAGGAGAAGCAGAACCAGAAGAAAAGGAAGAAGCATAAGAAGCAGAAGCAGAGGGAGAAACAGAAGAAGGAGAAGGAGCAGCAGAAGGTGAAGCAGAAGGAGATGCAGAAGCAGAAAGAGAAGCAGAAATAGAAGAAGAAGAAGGAGAAGTTGGAGAATTAGAAGAAGCAGAAAGAGAAGCAGAAGAAGGAGAAGGAGAAGCAGAAGGAGAAGGACAAGCAGGAGAAGCAGAAGAAGCAGAAGCGGGAGAAGCAGAAGAAGAAGAAGAAGAAGAAACAGAAGAAGGAGAAGGAGCAGAAGGAGAAGCAGAAGCAGAAGGAGAAGCAGAAAGAGAAGCAGAAGAAGCAGAAGAAGCAGTAGCAGGTGAAGCAGAAGCAGAAGAAACAGAAGAAGCCGAAGAATCAGAAGGAGAACCTGAAGCGGAAGGACAAGCAGAAGCAGCAGAAGCTGGAAAAGCAGAAGCAGAAGAAACCGAACAAGCAGAAGAAGCAGAAGCAGAACGAGAAGCAGAAGAAGAAGGAGAAAGAGAAGGATTAGGAGTAGGAGGAGCAGAAGCAGAATAAGAAGCAGAAAGAGAAGCAGAAGGAGAAGCAGAAGGAGAAACAGAAGAAGCAGAAGCAGGAGAAGAAGAAGCAGAAGCAGAATGAGAAGCACAAGATGGAGAAATTGAAGGAGAAGGAGAATGAGACGGAGAAGCAGAAGGAGAAGTAGGAGAAGCAGAAGAAGAAGAAGCAGGAGAAGCAGAAACAGAAGAAACAGAAGGAGAAGAGCAGAAGCAGAAGGAGAAGCAGAAGGAGAAGAAGAAGCAGCAGAAGCTGAAGCAGCAGAAGAAGAAACAGAAAAAGCAGAAGAAGCAGAAAAAGAAGCAGCAGGAGAAGCAGAAGAAGAAGAAGGAGAAGGAGAAAGAGAAGGATTAGGAGTAGGAGAAACAGAAGGATAAGCAGAAGCAGAAAGAGAAGGAGAAGGAGAAGCAGGAGAAGCAGAAGAAGTAGAAGCAGGAGAAGCAGAAGCAGAATGAAAAGCAGAAGAAGGAGACATTGAAACAGAAGAAGATGCAGAAGGAGAAGCAGAAGCAGAAGCAGAAGTAGAAGCAGAAGAAGGAGAAGCAGAAGGAGAAGCAGAAGGAGAAACAGAAGGAGAAGCAGAAGAACAGAAGCAGGAGAAGCGGAATCAAAAGAAATAGAAGAAGGATAAAAAGCAGAAGCAGGAAGAGAAGCAGAAACAGAAGGAGAAGCAGAAATAGAAGCTGAAGAAGCAGAACCTGAAGCAGATGGAGAAGCAGGAGAAGCAGAAGAAGCAGAATCTGGAGAAGAAGGAGAACCAGAAGGAGAAGCAGAAGCAGAAAGAGAAGCAAAAGCAGAAGGAGAAGCAGAAAGAGAAGCAGAAGAAACAGAAGAAGCAGAAACAGAAGCAGTAGCAGAAGAAGCTGAAGATGCAGAAGCAGATAGAGAAGCAGCAGGAATAGCAGAATAACGAGAAGGAGAAACAGAAGGAGAAGAAGAATGAGAAGCAGAAGGAGAAGCAAGAAAAACAGAAGAAGCAGAAACAGACGGAGAAGCAGAAGAAGGAGAAGCAGAAGCAGAAGAAGAAGCAGAAGGAAAAGCACAAGCAGAAGGAGATGCAGAAGGAGTAGCAGGAGAAGCAGAAGAAGCAGAAGGAGAAGAAGAAGGAGAAGAAGCAGAAGCAGAAGAAGCAGAAGGAGAAGTAGAAAGAGAAGCCGACGAAGAGAAGCAGAACGAGAAGCAGGAGAAGCAGAAGAAGCAGAGCGTGAGAAGCAGAAGCAAAATAAACAGAAGAAATAGAAGGAGCAGAAGCAGAAGGAGAAGCAGAAGCAGAAGGAGAAGCAGAAAGAGAAGCAGGGGAAGCAGAAGAAGCAGGAGAAGCAGAAGCATAAGAAACAGGAGAAGCATAAGAAGCAGCAGCAGAATCTGAAGCAGAAGGAGAAACAGAAGAAGCACAATCTGAAGCAGAAGCAGAAGAAACAGAAATAGTAGAATAAGCAGAAGCAGCAGGAGAAGCAGAAGAAGAAGATGGAGAAGGCGAAAGAGGAAGATTAGGAGTAGGAGAAGCAAAAGGATAAGCAGAAGCAGAAAGAGACGCAGAAGGAGAAGCAGCAAGAGAAGCAGGAGAAGCAGAAGAAACAGAAGGCACAGAAGCAGAATGAGAAGCAGAAGGAGAAATTGAAGCAGAAGCAGAAGGAGAAACAGAAGGAGAAGCAGAAGAAGGAGAAGGAGAAGGAGAAGCAGAAAGAGAAGCCGAACGAGAAGCAGGAGAAGCAGAAGCAGGAGAAGCAGAAACAGAAGAAACAGAAGAAGGAGAAGAAACAGAAGGAGAAGCAGAAACAGAAGGAAAAGCAGAAAGAGAAGCAGGAGAAGCAGAAGAAGCAGCAGCAGGAGAAGCAGAAACAGGAGGAGCCGAAGAAGCAGAAGCAGAACCTGAAGCAGAAGGAGAAGCAGGAGAAGCAGAATCTGGAGAAGCAGGAGAAGCAGAAGCAGAAAGAGAAGCAAAAGCAGAAGGAGAAGCAGAAGGAGAAGCAGAAGAAACAGAAGAAGCAGAGGCAGTAGCAGAAGAAGCAGAAGATGCAGAAGCAGAAGGAGAAGCAGAAGGAAAAGCAGAAGAACGAGAAGGTGAAGCAGAAGGAGAAACAGAAGGAGAAGCAGAAAGAGAAGCAGAAGAAGGAGCAGGAGAAGGAAAAGCAGCAGGAGAAGCAGAAAGAGCAGCAGAAGGAGGAGCAAGAGATGCAGAAACAGGAGAAGCATAAGCAGAACAAACAGGAGAAGGACAAGAAGCAGAAGCAGAAGGAGAAGCAGATACAGAAGGAGAAGCAGAAAGAGAAGGAGGGGAAGCAGAAGAAGCTGAAGCAGGAGAAGCAGAAGCATAAGAATCCGAAGAAGCAGAAGGAGAACCTGAAGCCGAAGGAGAAGCAGGAGAAGCAGAATAAGCAGAATCTGGAGAAGCAGAAGGAGAAGCAGAAGCAGAAAGAGAATCAAAAGCAGAAGGAGAAGCAGAAGAAACAGAAGAAGTAGAAGCAGTAGCAATTGTAGCAGAAGCAGAACGAGAAGCAGAAGGAAAAGCAGAAGAACAAGAAGGAGAAGGGAAACAGAAGGAGAAGAAGTAGGAGAATAAGAAGGAAAAGCAGAAGAAGGAGAAGGAGAAGCAGAAGCAGAAGAAGATGCAGAAGGAGAAGCAGAAGAAGCAGAAGCAGAAGGAGAAGCAGGAAAAGCAGAAGAACAGAAGCAAAAGGAGAAGCAAAATAAGGAGAAGGAGAAGCAGAGGCAGAAGAAGAAGCATAAGGACAAGCACAAGCAGAAGTAGATGCAGAAGCAGAAGCAGGAGAAGCAGAAGAAGCAGAAGATGAAGGAGAAGCAGAAGTAGGAGAAGGAGAAGGAGGAGCAGAAGGAGAAGCAGAAGCGGAATGAGAAGCAGAAAGAGAAGCAGGAGAAGCACAAGAAGCAGAAGCAGGAGAAGCCGGAGAAGCCGAAAGAGAAGAAGCAGAAGAAGCAGAATCAGAAGCAGAAGTAGAAGCAGAAGCAGAAGGAGAAGCAGCAACCAGAAATTCCGGCAGGAGAAACAGAAGAAGCAGAAGCAGAAGGAGAAGCAAAAAGAGAAGCAGTAGGAGAAGTAGAAGAAGCAGCAGAAGGAGAAGCAGCAGAAGAAGCAGAAAAACAAGCAGGAGAAGCAGAAGCAGAAAGAGAAGTAGAAGCAGAAGAAGCAGAAGAAGAAGAAGCAGTAGAAGCATAAGAAGCAGAAGCAGGAGAAGCAGAAGCAGAAGATAAAGAAGAAGCATAAGAAGCAGAAGCAGAGGGAGAAACAGAAGAAGGAGAAAGAGCAGCAGAAGGTGAAGCAGAAGGAGATGCAGAAGCAGAAAGCGAAGCAGAAACAGAAGGAGAAGAAGAAGAAGAAGTTGGAGAATCAGAAGAAGCAGAAGCAGAAAGAGAAGGAGAAGAAGGAGAAGGAGAAGCAGAAGGATAAGGACAAGCAGAAGAAGCAGAAGCGGGAGAAGCAGAAGAAGAAGAAACAGAAGAAAGAGAAGGAGCAGAAGGAGAAGCAGAAGGAGAAGCAGAAAGAGAAGCAGAAGAAGCAGTAGCAGGAGAAGCAGAAGCAGAAGAAACAAAAGAAGCCCAAGAAGCAGAAGGAGAACCTGAAGCAGAAGGACAAGCAGAAGCAGCAGAAGCTGGAAAAGCAGAAACAGAAGAAACAGAACAAGGAGAAGAAGCAGAAGCAGAACGAGAAGCAGAAGAAGGAGAAAGAGAAGGATTAGGAGTAGGAGGAGCAGAAGGAGAATCAGAAGCAGAAAGAGAAGCAGAAGGAGAAGCAGAAGGAGAAACAGAAGAAGCAGAAGTAGGAGAAGCAGAAGCAGAATGAGAAGCACAAGAAGGAGAAATTGAAGGGGAAGGAGAATGAGACGGAGCAGCAGAAGGAGAAGTAGGAGAAGCAGAAGAAGAAGCAGGAGAAGCAGAAGCAGAAGAAACAGAAGAAGGAGAAGAGCAGAAGCAGAAGCAGACGGAGAAGCAGAAGCAAAAGGAGAAGCAGAAGAAGCTGAAGCAGAAGAAGAAGAAAGAGAAAAAGCAGAAGAAGCAGAAGAAGAAGCAGCAGGAGAAGCAGAAGAAGAAGAATGAGAAAGAGAAAGAGAAGGATTAGGAGTAGGAGAAACAGAAGGATAAGCAGAAGCAGAAAGAGAAGGAGAATGAGAAGGAGAAGCAGGAGCAGTAGTAGAAGCAGAAGAAGGAGAAGCAGAAGGAGAAGCTTAAAGAGAAAAGGAAGGAGAAGCAGGAGAAGCAGAAGCAGGAGAAGCAGAATCAGAAGAAACAGAAGAAGGAGAAGAAGCAGAAGCAGAAAGAGAAGCAGAAACAGAGAAGCAGAAACAGAAGGAGAAGCAGAAATAGAAGCAGAAGAAGCCGAAGAAGCAAAAGCAGAACCTAAAGCAGAAGGAGAAGCAGGAGAAGCAGTAGAAGCAGAATCTGGAGAAGCATAAGGAGAACCAGAAGGAGAAGCAGAAGCAGAAAGAGAAGCAAAAGCAGAAGGAGAAGCAGAAGGAGAAGCAGAAGAAACAGAAGAAGCAGAATCAGTAGCAGAAGAAGCTGAAGATGCAGAAGCAGAAAGAGAAGCAGAAGGAATAGCAGAAGAACGAGAAGGAGAAATAGAAGGAAAAGCAGAAGGAGAAGCCGAAGCAGAAGAAACAGAAGAAGGAGAAGAGCAGAAGCAGAAGCAGACGGAGAAGCAGAAGCAAAAGGAGAAGCAGAAGGAGCAGAAGCTGAAGCAGAAGAAGAAGAAACAGAAAAAGCAGAAGAAGCAGAAGAAGAAGCAGCAGGAGAAGCAGAAGAAGAAGAAGAAGAAGAAGGAGAAAGAGAAGGATTAGGAGTAGGAGAAACAGAAGGATAAGCAGAAGCAGAAAGACAAGGAGAATGAGAAGGAGAAGCAGGAGAAGCAGAAGAAGCAGAAACAGGAGAAGCAGAAGCAGAATGAAAAGCAGAAGAAGGAGAAATTGAAACAGAAGAAGATGCAGAAGGAGAAGCAGAAGCAGTAGTAGAAGCAGAAGAAGGAGAAGCAGAAGGAGAAGCATAAAGAGAAACAGAAGGAGAAGCAGGAGAAGCAGAATCAGAAGAAATAGAAGAAGGAGAAGAAGCAGAAGCAGAAAGAGAAGCAGAAACAGAAGGAGAAGCAGAAATAGAAGCAGAAGAAGCCGAAGAAGCAAAAGCAGAACCTAAAGCAGAAGGAGAAGCAGGAGAAGCAGAAGAAGCAGAACCTGGAGAAGAAGAAGGAGAACCAGAAGGAGAAGCAGAAGCAGAAAGAGAAGCAAAAGCAGAAGGAGAAGCAGAAGAAACAAAAGAAGCAGAATCAGTAGCAGAAGAAGCTGAAGATGCAGAAGCAGAAAGAGAAACAGAAGGAATAGCAGAAGCTGAACGAGAAGCAGGAGAAGCAGAAGAAGCACAAGCGGGAGAAGCAGAAGAAGAAGAAACAGAAGAAGGATAAGGAGCAGAACCAGAAGGAGAAGCAGAAGGAGAAGCAGAAAGAGAAGCAGGAAAAGCAGAAGAAGCAGAAGCAGGAGAAGCAGAAGGAGAAGAAACAGGAGAAGGACAATAAGTAGAAAGAGAAGCAGTAGAAGCAGAAGAGGCAGGAAAAGCAGAAGCAGAAGAAAGAGAAGAAGAAGAAGACGAAGAAGAAGAAGAAAAAGAAGCAGCAGCATAAGGAGAAGCATAAGGAGAAGCATAAGGAGAAGTATAAGGAGAAGCAGTAGAAGGAGAAGAAGCAGAAGCAGGAGAAGCTGAAGCAGAAGAAAAAGAATAAGCAAAAGAAGCAGAAGCAGAAGCAGTGAGAGAAGCAGAAGAAGGAGAAGGAGCAGCAGAAGGAGAAGCAGAAGCAGAAAGAGAAGCAGAAACAGAAGGAGAACAAGAAGGAGAAGCAGGAGAATCAGAAGAAGCAGAAAGAGAAGGAGAAGAAGGAGAAGCAGAAGTAGAATCCGAAGAAACAGAAGAAGAAGAAGCAGAAGAAACAGAAGCAAAAGAAACAGAAGAGGAGAAGAGCAGAAGCAGAAGCAGAAGGAGAAGCAGAAGCAGAAGGAGAAGCAGAAAGAGAAGCCAGGAGAACCAGAAGAAGCAGGAGAAGCAGAAGCAGAAGAAACAGGAGAAGCCGAAGAAGCAGAAGCAGAACCTGAAGCAGAAGGAGAAGCAGAAGAAGCAGAATCTGGAGAAGCAGAAGGAGAAGCAGAAACAGAAAGAGAAGCAAAAGCAGAAGGAGAAGCATAAGGAGAAGCAGAAGAAACAGAAGAAGCAGAGGCAGTAGCAGAAGGTGCAGAAGATTCAGAAGCAGAAGGAGAAGCAGAAGGAAAAGCAGAAGAACGAGAAGGTGAGGGAGAAGGAGAAACAGAAGGAGAAGCAGAAAGAGAAGCAGTAGAAGGAGCAGGAGAAGGAAAAGCAGCAGGAGAAGCAGAAAGAGCAGCAGAAGGAGGAGCAGGAGATGCAGAAACAGGAGAAGCATAAGCAGAACAAACAGGAGAAGGAAAAGAGGCAGAAGCAGAAGGAGAAACAGAAACAGAAGGAGAAGCACAAAGAGAAGGAGGGGAAGCAGAAGAAGCAGAAGCAGGAGAAGCAGAAGCATAAGAACCCGAATTAGCAAAAGGAGAACCTCAGGCAGAAGGAGAAGCAGGAGAAGCAGAAGAAGCAGAATCTGGAGAAGCAGAAGGAGAAGCAGAAGGAGAAGCAGAAGCAGAAAGAGAATCAAAATCAGAAGGAGAAGCAGAAGAAACAGAAGAAGTAGAAGCAGTAGCAGTTGTAGCAGAAGCAGAAGGAAAAGCAGGAGAACAAGAAGGAGTAGGAGAAACAGAAGGAGAAGCAGAAGGAGAAGCAGAAAGAGAAGCAGGTAAAGCAGAAGAAGAAGCAGAAGGAGAATCAGAAGGAGAACCAGAAGAAGGAGAAGGAGAAGCAGAAGCAGAAGAAGATGCAGAAGTAAAAGCAGAAGAAGCAGAAGCAGAAGGAGAAGCAGGAAAAGCAGAAGAAGCAGAAGCAAAAGGAGAAGCAAAAGAAGGAGAAGTAGAAGCAGAGGCAGAAGAAGAAGCATAAGGACAAGCACAAGCAGAAGGAGATGCAGAAGGAGAAGCAGAAGAAGCAGAAGATGAAGGAGAAGCAGAAGTAGGAGAAGGAGAAGGAGGAGAAGCAGAAGCAGAAGGAGAAGCAGAAGCGGAATGAGAAGCAGAAAGAGAAGCAGGAGAAGCACAAGAAGCAGAAGCAGGAGAAGCCGAAAGAGAAGAAGCAGAAGAAGCAGAATCAGAATCAGAAGTAGAAGCAGAAGCAGAAGGAGAAGCAGCAGAAGAAGTAGAATCAGAAATTCAGGCAGGAGAAACAGAAGAAGCAGAAGCAGAAGCTGAAGGCGAAGCAAAAAGAGAAGGACAAGTAGAAGTAGAAGAAGCAGCAGAAGGAGAAGCAGCAGAAGAAGCAGAAAAACAAGCAGGAGAAACAGAAGCACAAAGAGAAGTAGGAGCAGAAGAAGCAGAAGAAGAAGAAGCAGTAGAAGCATAAGAAGCAGGAGAAGCAGAAGCAGAAGATAAAGAAGAAGCATAAGAAGCAGAAGCAGAGGGAGAAACAGAAGAAGGAGAAAGAGCAGCAGAAGGTGAAGCAGAAGGAGATGCAGAAGCAGAAAGCGAAGCAGAAACAGAAGGAGAAGAAGAAGAAGAAGTTGGAGAATCAGAAGAAGCAGAAGCAGAAAGAGAAGGAGAAGAAGGAGAAGGAGAAGCAGAAGGATAAGGACAAGCAGAAGAAGCAGAAGCGGGAGAAGCAGAAGAAGAAGAAACAGAAGAAAGAGAAGGAGCAGAAGGAGAAGCAGAAGGAGAAGCAGAAAGAGAAGCAGAAGAAGCAGTAGCAGGAGAAGCAGAAGCAGAAGAAACAAAAGAAGCCCAAGAAGCAGAAGGAGAACCTGAAGCAGAAGGACAAGCAGAAGCAGCAGAAGCTGGAAAAGCAGAAACAGAAGAAACAGAACAAGGAGAAGAAGCAGAAGCAGAACGAGAAGCAGAAGAAGGAGAAAGAGAAGGATTAGGAGTAGGAGGAGCAGAAGGAGAATCAGAAGCAGAAAGAGAAGCAGAAGGAGAAGCAGAAGGAGAAACAGAAGAAGCAGAAGTAGGAGAAGCAGAAGCAGAATGAGAAGCACAAGAAGGAGAAATTGAAGGAGAAGGAGAATGAGACGGAGAAGCAGAAGGAGAAGTAGGAGAAGCAGAAGAAGAAGCAGGAGAAGCAGAAGCAGAAGAAACAGAAGAAGGAGAAGAGCAGAAGCAGAAGCAGACGGAGAAGCAGAAGCAAAAGGAGAAGCAGAAGAAGCTGAAGCAGAAGAAGAAGAAACAGAAAAAGCAGAAGAAGCAGAAGAAGAAGCAGCAGGAGAAGCAGAAGAAGAAGAATGAGAAAGAGAAAGAGAAGGATTAGGAGTAGGAGAAACAGAAGGATAAGCAGAAGCAGAAAGAGAAGGAGAATGAGAAGGAGAAGCAGGAGCAGTAGTAGAAGCAGAAGAAGGAGAAGCAGAAGGAGAAGCTTAAAGAGAAAAGGAAGGAGAAGCAGGAGAAGCAGAAGCAGGAGAAGCAGAATCAGAAGAAATAGAAGAAGGAGAAGAAGCAGAAGCAGAAAGAGAAGCAGAAACAGAAGGAGAAGCAGAAATAGAAGCAGAAGAAGCCGAAGAAGCAAAAGCAGAACCTAAAGCAGAAGGAGAAGCAGGAGAAGCAGAAGAAGCAGAATCTGGAGAAGCATAAGGAGAACCAGAAGGAGAAGCAGAAGCAGAAAGAGAAGCAAAAGCAGAAGGAGAAGCAGAAGGAGAAGCAGAAGAAACAGAAGAAGCAGAATCAGTAGCAGAAGAAGCTGAAGATGCAGAAGCAGAAAGAGAAGCAGAAGGAATAGCAGAAGAACGAGAAGGAGAAATAGAAGGAAAAGCAGAAGGAGAAGCAGAAGCAGAAGAAACAGAAGAAGGAGAAGAGCAGAAGCAGAAGCAGACGGAGAAGCAGAAGCAAAAGGAGAAGCAGAAGGAGCAGAAGCTGAAGCAGAAGAAGAAGAAACAGAAAAAGCAGAAGAAGCAGAAGAAGAAGCAGCACGAGAAGCAGAAGAAGAAGAAGAAGAAGAAGGAGAAAGAGAAGGATTAGGAGTAGGAGAAACAGAAGGATAAGCAGAAGAAGAAAGAGAAGGAGAATGAGAAGGAGAAGCAGGAGAAGCAGAAGAAGCAGAAACAGGAGAAGCAGAAGCAGAATGAAAAGCAGAAGAAGGAGAAATTGAAACAGAAGAAGATGCAGAAGGAGAAGCAGAAGCAGTAGTAGAAGCAGAAGAAGGAGAAGCAGAAGGAGCAGCATAAAGAGAAACAGAAGGAGAAGCAGAAGCAGAAAGAGAAGCAAAAGCAGAAGGAGAAGCAAAAGGAGAAGCAGAAGAAACAGAAGAAGTAGAGGAAGTAGCAGAAGATGTAGAAGCAGAAGGAGAAGCAGAAGGAAAAGCAGAAGAACGAGAAGGAGAAGGAGAAGGAGAAACAGAATGAGAAGCAGAAAGAGAAGCAGAAGAAGGAGCAGGAGAAGGAAAAGCAGCAGGAGAAGCAGAAGGAGAAGCAGGAGATGCAGAAACAGGAGAAGCAGAAGCAGAAGAAACAGGAGAAGGACAAGAAGCAGAAGCAGAAGGAGAAGCAGAAACAGAAGGAGAAGCAGAAAGAGAAGGAGGGAAAGCAGAAGAAGCAGAAGCAGGAGAAGCAGAAGCATAAGAATGCGAAGACGCAGAAGCAGAACCTGAAGCAGAAGGAGAAGCAGGAGAAGCAGAAGAAGCAGAATCTGGAGAAGCAGAATGAGAAGCAGAATGAGAAGCAGAAGCAGAAAGAGAATCAAAAGCAGA
>NW_012288866.1:0-14353 GCF_000151885.1 Dipodomys ordii | reverse complement strand
GAAGGAGAAGAAGAAGAAGAAGAAGAAGAAGAAGAAGAATTAAGAAGAAGAAGAAGAAGAAGAAGAAGAAGAAGAAGAAGAGAAGAAGGAGAAGGAGCAGAAGGAGAAGAAGAAAGAGAAGAAGGAGAAGGAGCAGAAGGAGAAGCAGAAGCACAAGAAACAGAAGAAGCTGAAGAAGCAGAAGCAGGACCTGAAGCAGAAGAAACAGAACAAGCAGAAGAAGCAGTAGCAGAAGCAGAACGAGAAGCAGAAGAAGAAGAAGGAGAAGGAGAAAGAGAAGGATTAGGAGTAGGAAGAGCAGAAGGAGAATCAGAAGCAGAACGAGAAGCAGAAACAGAAGGAGAACAAGAAGGAGAAGCAGGAGAATCAGAAGAAGCAGAAGTAGAAGCAGAAAGAGAAGGAGAAGAAGGAGAAGCAGAAGTAGCATCAGAAGAAACAGAAGAAGAAGAAGCAGAAGAAACAGAAGCAAAAGAAACAGAAGAAGGAGAGGAGCAGAAGGAGAAGCAGAAGCAGAAGGAGAAGCAGAAGGAGAAGCAGGAGAAGCAGAAGAAGCAGGAGAAGCTGAAGCAGAAGAAACACGCGAAGCCGAAGAAGCAGAATCATAATCTGAAGTAGAAGGAGAAACAGAAGATGCACAATGTGAAGCAGAAGCAGAAGAAACAGTAATAGTAGAATAAGCAGAAGCAGAAGCAGCAGGAGAAGCAGAAGAAGAAGACGGAGAAGGCGAGAAAGAAGGATTAGGAGTAGGAAAAGCAAAAGGATAAGCAGAAGCAGAAAGAGACGCAGAAGGAAAAGCAGCACGAGAAGTAGGAGAAGCAGGAGAAGCAGGAGAAACAGAAGACGCAGAAGCAGAATGAGAAGCAGAAGGAGAAATTGATGCAGAAGCAGGAGAAGCAGAAGCAGAAGGAGAAGCAGAAGAAGGAGAAGGAGAAGTAGAAAGAGAAGCAGAACGAGAAGCAGGAGAAGCAGAAGCAGTAGAAACAGAAGGAGAAGAAGCAGAAGCAGAAACAGAAGGAAAAGCAGAAAGAGAAGCAGGAGAAGCAGAAGAAGCAGCAGCAGGAGAAGCAGAAGCAGAAGAAGCCGAAGAAGCAGAAGCAGAACCTGAAGCAGAAGGAGAAACAGGAAAAGCAGAAGACGCAGAATCTGGAGAAGCAGAAAGAGAAGCAAAAAGAGAAGCAGAAGGAGAAGTAGAAAAAGCAGCAGAAGGAGAAGTAGAAGAAGCAGCAGTAGGAGAAGCAGCAGAAGAAGCAGAAAAACAAGCAGGAGAAGCAGAAGCAGAAAGAGAAGTAGAAGCAGAAGAAGCAGAAGAAGTAGAAGCACAAGAAGAAGCAGTAGAAACATAAGAAGCAGAAGCAGGAGAAGCAGAAGCAGAAGAACAAGAAGAAGAATAAGAAGCTGAAGCAGAAGCAGAGGGAGAAACAGAAGAAGGAGAAGGAGCAGCAGAAGGTGAAGCAGAAGGAGATGGAGAAGCAGAAAGAGAAGCAGAAACAGAAGGAGAAGAAGAAGGATTAGTTGGAGATTCAGAAGAAGCAGAAGCAGAAAGAGAAGCAGAAGAAAGAGAAGGAGAAGCAGAAGCAGAGGAAAGGAAGGAGAAGCAGAAGAAGCAGTAGAAGCAGAAGCAGGAGAAGCAGAAGCAGAAGCAGAAGCAGAAGCAGAAGAAGAAGAAGAAGAAGAAGAAGAAGAAGAAGAAGAAGAAGAAGAAGAAGAAGAAGAAGAAGAAGAAGAAGAAGAAGAAGAAGAAGAAGAAGAAGAAGAAGAAGAAGGAGAAGGAGCAGAAGGAGAAGCAGAAGCAGAAGGAGAAGGAGAAAGAGAAGGAGAAGAAGTAGAAGCAGAAGAAGCAGAAGCAGAAGAAAAAGAATAAGCAGAAGAAGCAGAAGCAGAAGCAGGGGGAGAATCAGAAGAGGGATAAGGAGAAGGAGCAGCAGAAGGAGAAGCAGAAGCAGAAGGAGAAGCAGAAACAGAAGGAGAAGAAGAAGGAGAAGCAGGAGAATCAGAAGAAGCAGAAGTAGAAGCAGAAAGAGAAGGAGAAGAAGGAGAAGCAGAAGTAGCATCAGAAGAAACAGAAGAAGAAGAAGCAGAAGAAGGAGAAGAGCAGAAGCAGAAGCAGAAGGAGAAGGAGAAGCAGAAGGAGAAGCAGGAGAAGCAGGAGAAGCAGAAGAAGCAGGAGAAGCAGAAGCAGAAGAAACAGGCGAAGCCGAACAAGCAGAATCATAATCTGAAGCAGAAGGAGAAACAGAAGAAGCACAATCTGAAGCAGAAGCAGAAGAAACAGTAATAGTAGAATAAGCAGAAGCAGAAGCAGCAGGAGAAGCAGAAGAAGAAGACGGAGAAGGCGAGAGAAAAGGATTAGGAGTAGGAGAAGCAAAAGGATAAGCAGAAGCAGAAAGAGACGCAGAAGGAAAAGCAGCACAAGAAGTAGGAGAAGCAGGAGAAGCAGGAGAAACAGAAGACGCAGAAGCAGAATGAGAAGCAGAAGCAGAAGCAGAAGGAGAAGCAGAAGGAGAAGCAGAAGAAGGAGAAGGAGAAGGAGAAAGAGAAGCAGAAAGAGAAGCAGAACGAGAAGCAGGAGAAGCAGAAGCAGGAGAAGCAGAAGCAGAAGAAACAGAAGGAGAAGAAGCAGAAGCAGAAGCAGAAACAGAAGGGAAAGCAGAAAGTGAAGCAGGAGAAGCAGAAGAAGCAGCAGCAGGAGAAGCAGAAGCAGAAGAAGCCGAAGAAGCAGAAGCAGAACCTGAAGCAGAAGGAGAAGCAGGAGAAGCAGAAGAAGCAGAATCTGGAGAAGCAGAAGGAGAAGCAGAAAAAGGAGAAGAAGGAGAAAGAGCAGCAGAAGGAGAAGCAGGAGATGCAGAAACAAGAGAAGCAGAAGCAGAAGAAACAGGAGAAGGACAAGAAGCAGAAGCAGAAGGAGAAGCAGAAACAGAAGGAGAAGCAGAAAGAGAAGCAGGAGAAGCAGAAGATGCAGCAGCAGGAGAAGCAGAAGCAGAAGAATCCGAAGAAGCAGAAGCAGAATCTGAAGCAGATTGAGAAGCAAGAGAAGCAGAAGAAGCAGAATCTGGAGAAGCAGAATGAGAAGCTGAAGGAGAAGCAGAAGCGGAAAGAGAATCAAAAGCAGCAGGAGAAGCAGAAGAAACAGAAGAAGCAGAAGCAGTAGCAGTTGCAGCAGAAGCAGAAGGAAAAGCAGAAGAACGAGAAGGAGAAGGAAAAACAGAAGCAGAAGCAGAAGGAGAATCTGAAGGAGAAGCAGAAGAAGCAGAAGGAGAAGCAGAAGCAGAAGCAGAAGAAGCAGCAGAAGGAGAAGAAAAAGCAGAAGAAGATGCAGAAGGAGAACCTGGAGAAGCAGAAGAAGCAGACGCAGAAGAAGAAGTAGAAGTTGGAAAAGGAGAAGGAAGAGCAGCAGAAGCAATATAAGAAGCAGAAGGAGAAGCAGAACAGAATGAGAAGCAGAAAGAGAAGCAGTAGAAGCAGAAGAAGCAGGAAAACAGAAGCAGAAGAAAGAGAAGAGGAAGAAGAAGAAGAAGAAGAAGAAGAAGAAGAAGAAGAAGAAGAAGAAGAAGAAGAAGAAGAAGAAGAAGAAGAAGAAGAAGAAGAAGAAGAAGAAGAAGAAGGAGAAGGAGAAGAAGAAGAAGAAGAGGAAGGAGAAGAAGGAGAAACATAAGGAGAAACATAAGGAGAAGCAGTAGAAGCAGAAGAAGCAGAAGCAGGAGAAGCAGAAGAAAAAGAATAAGCATAAGAAGCAGAATCAGAGGGAGTAGGAGAAGACGGAGAAGGAGCAGAAAAAGGAGAAGCAGAAGGAGAAGCAGAAGGAGAAGAAGATGCAGAAGGAGAAGCAGAAGAAGGAGAAGCAGAAGGAGAAGCAGAAGTAGGAGAAGGGGAAGGAGAAGGAGAAGGAAGGGCAGCAGAAGCAATAGGAGATGCAGAAACAGGAGAAGCAGAAGCAGAAGAAACAGAAGAAGGAGAAGAAGCAGAAGCAGAAGGAGAAGCAGAAACAGAAGGAAAAGCAGAAAGAGAAGCAGGATAAGCAGAAGAAGCAGCAGCAGGAGAAGCAGAAGCAGAAGAAGCCGAAGAAGCAGAAGCAGAACCTGAAGCAGAAGGACAAGCAGGAGAAGCAGAAGAAGCAGAATCTGGAGAAGCAGAAGGAGAAGCAGAAGCAGAAAGAAAAGCAAAAGCAGAAGGAGAAGCAGAAGGAGAAGCAGAAGAAACAGAAGAAGCAGAGGCAGTAGCAGAAGAAGCAGAAGATGCAGAAGCAGAAGGAGAAGCAGAAGTAAAAGCAGAAGAACGAGAAGGAGAAGGAGAAAGAGAAGGAGAAGCAGAAAGAGAAGCAGAAGAACAAGCAGTAGAAGGAAAAGCAGCAGGAGAAGCAGAAAGAGCAGCAGAAGGAGAAGCAGGAGATGCAGAAACAAGAGAAGCAGAAGCATAACAAACAGAAGAAGGACAAGAAGCAGAAGCAGAAGGAGAAGCAGAAACAGAAGGAGAAGCAGAAAGAGAAGGAGGGGAAGCAGAAAAAGCAGCAGCAGGAGAAGCAGAAGCATAAGAATCCGAAGAAGCAGAAGCAGAACCTGAAGCAGAATGAGAAGCAGGAGAAGCAGAAGTAGCAGAATCTGTAGAAGCAGAATGAGAAGCTGAAGGAGAAGCAGAAGCGGAAAGAGAAGCAAAAGCAGCAGGAGAAGCAGAAGAAACAGAAGAAGCAGAAACAGTAGCAGTTGCAGCAGAAGCAGAAGGAAAAGCAGAAGGAAAAGCAGAAGAACGAGAATGAGAAGGAAAAACAGAAGCAGAAGCAGAAGGAGAATCAGAAGGAGAAGCAGAAGAAGCAGAAGGAGAAGCAGAAGGAGAAGCAGAAGCAGAAGAAGCAGCAGAAGGAGAAGAAGAAGCAGCAGAAGATGCAGAAGGAGAAGCTGGAGAAGCAGAAGAAGCAGACACAGAAGAAGTAGAAATAGGACAAGGAGAAGGAAGAGCAGCAGAAGCAATAGGAGAAGCATAAGGAGAAGCAGAAGCAGAATGAGAAGCAGAAAGAGAAGCAGTACAAGCAGAAGAAGCAGGAAAACAGAAGCAGAAGAAAGAGAAGAAGAAAAAGAGGAAGAAGAAGAAGAAGAAGGAGAAGAAGAAGAAGAAGAAGAAGAAGAAGAAGAAGAAGAAGAAGAAGAAGAAGAAGAAGAAGAAGAAGAAGAAGAAGAAGAAGAAGAAGAAGAAGAAGAAGAAGAAGAAGAAGAAGAAGAAGAAGAAGAAGAAGAAGGAGAAGAAGGAGAAGCATAAGGAGAAGCAGTAGAAGCAGAAGAAGCAGAAGCAGGAGAAGCAGAAGAAAAAGAATAAGCATAAGAAGCAGAATCAGAGGGAGTAGGAGAAGACGGAGAACTAGCAGGAAAAGGAGAAGCAGAAGGAGAAGAAGATGCAGAAGGAGAAGCAGAATAAGCAGAAGCAGAAGGAGAAGCAGAAGTAGGAGAAGGAGAAGGAGAAGGAAGGGCAGCAGAAGCAATAGGAGAAGCAGAAGAAGAAGCAGAAGCAGAATGAGAAGCAGAAAGAGAAGCAGTAGAAGCAGAAGAAGCAGGAAAAGCAGAAGCAGACGAAAGAGAAGAAGATGAAGAAGAAGAAGAAGAAGAAGAAGAAGAAGAAGAAGAAGAAGAAGAAGAAGAAGAAGAAGAAGAAGAAGAAGAAGTAGAAGAAGAAGAAGAAGAAGAAGACGAAGAAGAAGAAGAAGCAGCAGCAGCATAAGGATAAGCGTAAGGAGAAGCAGTAGAAGCAGAAGAAGCAGAAGCAGGAGAAGCAGAAGCAGAAGAAAAAGAATAAGCAAAAGAAGCAGAAGTAGAAGCACTGGGAGAAGCAGAAGAATGAGAAGGAGCAGCAGAAGGAGAAGCAGAAGCAGAAAGAGAAGCAGAAACAGAAGGAGAACAAGAAGGAGAAGCAGGAGAATCAGAAGAAGCAGAAGTAGAAGCAGAAAGAGGAGAAGAAGGAGAAGCAGAAGTAGAATCAGAAGAAACAGAAGAAGAAGAAGCAGAAGAAACAGAAGCAAAAGAAACAGAAGAAGGAGAAGAGCAGAAGCAGAAGCAGAAGGAGAAAGAGAAGCAGGAGAAATAGAAGAAGCAGAAGCAGAAGAAACAGGAGAAGCCGAAGAAGCAGAAGCAGAATCTGAAGCACGAGAAACAGAAGAAGCACAATCTGAAGAAGAAGCAGAAGAAACAGAAATAGTACAATAAGCAGAAGCAGCAGGAAAAGCAGAAGAAGAAGAAGGAGAAGGCGAAAGAGAAGGATTAGGAGTAGGAGAAGCAAAAGGATAAGCAGAAGCAGAAAGAGACGCAGAATGAGAAGCAGCACGAGAAGTAGGAGAAGCAGGAGAAGCAGAAGAAGCAGAATCTGGAGAAGAAGAAGGAGAACCAGAAGGAGAAGCAGAAGCAGAAAGAGAAGCAAAAGCAGAAGTATAAGCAGAAGGAGAAGCAGAAGAAACAGAAGAAGCAGAGGCAGTAGCAGAAGAAGCAGAAGATGCAGAAGCAGAAGGAGAAGCACAAGGAAAAGCAGAAGAACGGGAAGGAGAAGGAGAAACAGAAGGAGAAGCAGAAAGAGAAGCAGAAGAAGGAGCAGGAGAAGGAAAAGCAGCAGGAGAAGCAGAAAGAGCAGAGAAGGAGAAGCAGGAGATACAGAAACAGGAGAAGCAGAAGTAGAAGAATCAGGAGAAGGACAAGAAGCAGAAGCAGAAGGAGAAGCAGAAACAGAAGGAGAACCCGAAAGAGAAGGAGGGGAAGCAGAAGAAGCAGAAGCAGGAGAAGCAGAAGCATAAGAATCTGAAGAAGCAGAAGCAGAACCTGAAGCAGAAGGAGAAGCAGGAGAAGCAGAAGACGCAGAATCTGGAGAATCAGAATGACAAGCTGAAGGAGAAGCAGAAGCAGAAAGAGAATCAAATGCAGAAGGAGAAGCAGAAGAATCAGAAGAAGTAGAAGCAGTAGCAGTTGTAGCAGAAGCAGAAGTAGAAGCCGAAAGAAAAGCAGAAGAACAAGAAGGAGAAGGAGAAACAGAAGGAGAAGCAGAAGGAGAAGCAGAAAGAGAAGCAGGTAAAGCAGAAGAAGAAGGAGCAGAAGGAGAATCAGAAGGAGAAGCAGAAGAAGGAGAAGGAGAAGCAGAAGCAGAAGAAGATGCAGAAGGAGAAGCAGGAGAAGCAGAAGAAGCAGAAGCAGAAGGAGAAGCAGGAAAAGCAGAAGAAGCAGAAGCAAAAGGAGAAGCAAAAGAAGGAGAAGCAGAAGAAGAAGAAGAAGCATAAGGACAAGCACAAGCAGAAGGAGATGCAGAAGGAGAAGCAGAAGAAGCAGAAGATGAAGGAGCAGCAGAAGTAGGAGGAGGAGAAGGAGGAGAAGCAGAAGCAGAAGGAAAAGCAGAAAGAGAAGCAGGAGAAGCACAAGAAGCAGAAGCAGGAAAAGCCGAAAGAGAAGAAGCAGAAACAGAAGCATAAGTAGAAGGAGAAGCAGCAGAAGAAGTAGAACCAGAAATTCAGGCAGGAGAAACAGAAGAAGCAGAAGCAGAAAGAGAATCAAAAAGAGAAGCAGAAGGAGAAGTAGAAGAAGCAGCAGAAGGAGAAGCGGCAGAAGAATCAGAAAAACAAGCAGGAGAAGCAGAAGCAGAAAGAGAAGTAGAAGCAGAAGAAGCAGAAGAAGCAGAAGCAGAAGAAGAAGCAGTAGTATCATAAGAAGCAGAAGCAGGAGAAGCAGAAGCAGAAGAACAAGAAGAAGCATAAGAAGCAGAAGCAAAGGGAGAAACAGAAGGAGGAGAAGGAGCAGCAGAAGGTGAAGCAGAAGGAGATGGAGAAGCAGAAAGAGAAGCAGAAACAGAAGGAGAAGAAGAAGGATTAGTTGGAGAATCAGAAGAAGCAGAAGCAGAAAGAGAAGCAGAACCAGAAGGAGAAGCAGAAGGAGGAGAAGGAGAAGGAGAAGCCGAAAGAGAAGCAGAAAGAGAAGCAGAACGAGAAGCAGGAGAAGCAGAAGCAGGAGAACAAGAAGCAGAAGAAACAGAAGAAGGAGAAGAAGCAGAAGCAGAAGGAGTAGCAGAAACAGAAGGAAAAGCAGAAAGGGAAGCAGAAGAAGCAGCAGCAGGAGCAGCAGGAGAAGCAGAACCATAAGAATTCGAAGAAGCAGAAGCAGAACCTGAAGCAGAAGGAGAAGCAGGAGAAGCAGAAGAAGCAGAATCTGGAGAAGAAGGAGAACCAGAAGGAGAAGCAGAAGCAGAAAGAGAAGCAAAAGCAGTAGGAGAAGCACAAGGAGAAGCAGAAGAAACAGAAGAAGCAGATGCAGTAGCAGAAGAAGCAGAAGATGCAGAAGCAGAAGTAGAAGCAGAAGGAAAAGCAGAAGAACGAGAAGAAGGAGAAACAGAAGGAGAAGCAGGAAGAGAAGCAGAAGAAGGAGCAGGAGACGGAAAAGCAGCCGGAGAATCAGAAAGAACAACAGAAGGAGAAGGAGGAGATGCAGAAACAGGAGAAGCAGAAGTAGAAGAATCAGGAGAAGGACAAGAAGCAGAAGCAGAAGGAGAAGCAGAAACAGAAGGAGAAGCAGAAAGAGAAGGAGGGGAAGCAGAAGAAGCAGAAGCAGGAGAAGCAGAAGCATTAGAATCCGAAGAATCAGAAGCAGAACCGGAAGCAGAAGGAGAAGCAGGAGAAGCAGAAGAAGCAGAATCTGGAGAAGCAGAATGACAAGCTGAAAGAGAAGCAGAAGCAGAAAGAGAATCAAAAGCAGAAGGAGAAGCAGAAGAAACAGAAGAAGTAGAAGCAGTAGCAGTTGTAGCTGAAGCAGAAGGAGAAGCCGAAGGAAAAGCAGAAGAACAAGAAGGAGAAGGAGAAACAAGGAGAAGCAGAATGAGAAGCAGAAAGAGAAGCAGGTAAAGAAGAAGAAGAAGAAGAAGAAGAAGAAGAAGAAGAAGAAGAAGAAGAAGAAGAAGAAGAAGAAGAAGAAGAAGAAGAAGAAGAAGAAGAAGCAGGAGAATCAGAAGGAGAAGCAGAAGAAGGAGAAGGAGAAGCAGAAGCAGAAGAAGATGCAGAAGGAGGAGCAGGAGAAGCAGAAGTAGCAGAAGCAGAAGGAGAAGCAGGTAAAGCAGAAGAAGCAGAAGCAAAAGAAGGAGAAGCAGAAGCAGAAGAAGAAGAAGGAGCATAAGGACAAGCACAAGCATAAGGAGAGGCAGAAGGAGAAGCAGGAGAAGCAGAAAAAGCAGAAGCTAAAGGAGAAGCAGAAGTAGGAGAAGGAGAAGGAGGAGAAGCAGAAGCATAAGGAGAAGCCGAAGCGGAATGAGAAGCAGAAACAGAAGCAGGAGAAGCACAAGAAAAAGAAGCAGGAGAAGCCGAAAGAGAAGAAGCAGAAGAAGCAGAAACAGAAGCAGAAGTAGAAGCAGAAGCAGAAGGAGAAGCAGCAGAAGAAGTAGAACCAGAAATTCAGGCAGGAGAAACAGAAGAAGCAGAAGCAGAAAGAGAAGCAAAAAGAGAAGCAGAAGGAGAAGCAGAAGAAGCAGTAGAAGGAGAAGCAGCAGAAGAAGCAGAAAAACAAGCAGGAGAAGCAGAAGCAAAAGATAAGTAGAAGCAGAAGAAGCAGATGAAGAAGAAGAAGCAGTAGAAGCATAAGAATCAGAAGCAGGAGAAGCAGAAGCAGAAGAACAAAAAGAAGCATAAGAAGCAGAAGCAGAAGCAGAGGGAGAAACAGAAGAAGGAGAAGGAGCAGCAGAAGGTGAAGCAGAAGGAGATGGAGAAGCAGAAAGAGAAGCAGAAACAGAAGGAGAAGAAGAAGGATTAGTTGGAGAATCAGAAGAAGCAGAAGAACAAAGAGAAGCAGTAGAAGGAGAAGGAGAAGCAGAAGCAGAGGAAAGGAAGGAGAAGCAGAAGAAGCAGAAGCAGGAGAAGCAGAAGAAGAAGAAAGAGAAGAAGGAGAAGGAGCAGAAGGAGAAGCAGAAGCAGAAGGAGAAGCAGAAAGAGAAGGAGAAGAAGCAGTAGCAGGAGAAGCAGAAGCACAAGAAACAGAAGAACCTGAAGAAGCAGAAGCAGGACCTGAAGCAGAAGAAACAGAACAAGCAGAAGAAGCAGTAGCAGAAGCAGAACGAGAAGCAGAAGAAGGAGAAGGAGAAAGAGAAGGATTAGGAGTAGGAAGAGCAGAAGGAGAATAAGAAGCAGAACG
This sequence comes from Dipodomys ordii, assembly GCF_000151885.1. Lineage (NCBI taxonomy): Eukaryota > Metazoa > Chordata > Mammalia > Rodentia > Heteromyidae > Dipodomys > Dipodomys ordii. The sequence continues at coordinate 4,229 of NW_012288866.1, read as the reverse complement.
AAAAGCAGAAGGAGCAGCAGAAGGAGAAGCAGAAGGAGCAGCAGAAGGAGAAGCAGAAGAAGGAGAAGCAGAAGCAGAAGAAGCAGCAGAAGGAGAAGCAGAAGCAGAAGAAGATGCAGAAGGAGAAGCAGAAGAAGCAAAAGCAGAAGGAGAAGCAGAAGTAGAAGAAGGAGAAGGAGAAGGAAGGGCAGCCGAAGCAATAGGAGAAGCAGAAGGAGAAGCAGAAGAATGAGAAGAAGAAAGAGAAGCAGGAGAAGCACAAATGCAGAAGCAGGAGAAGCAGAAACAGAAGATTCAGAAGAAGAAGAAGAAGAAGAAGAAGAAGAAGAAGAAGAAGAAGAAGAAGAAGTAAGAAGAAGAAGAAGATGACGATGATGACGATGACGAGAGAGACGAGGAGAAGGAGAAGCATAAGGAGAGAAGATGAGAAGGAGAAGCATAAGGAGAAGCAGTAGATGAAGAGAAGAAGAAGAAGGAGAAGGAGAAGGAGAAGGAGAAGCATAAGGAGAAGCAGGAGAAGCAGGAGAAGCAGAAGAAGCAGAAGCAGGAGAAGCAGAAGAAGCAGAAGCAGGAGAAGCAGAAGCAGAAGAAAAAGAATAAACAAAAGAAGCAGAATCAGAAGCACTGGGAGAAGCAGAAGCAGAAGGAGAAGGAGCAGCAGAAGGAGAAGCAGAAGCAGAAAGAGAAGCAGAAACAGAAGCACAACAAATGGAGAAGCAGGAGAATCAGAAGAAGCAGAAGTAGAAGCATAAGAAACAGAAGCAAAAGAAACAGATGATACAGAAGCAAAAGAAACAGAAGAAGGAGAAGAGCAGAAGCAGAAGGAGAAGCAGAAGCAGAAGTAGAAGCAGAAGAAGCAGAAGCTGAAGCAGAAGAAGAAGAAACAGAAAAAGCAGAAGAAGAAGAAGAAGAAGAAGAAGAAGAAGAAGAAGAAGAAGAAGAAGAAGAAGAAGAAGAAGAAGAAGAAGAAGAAGAAGAAGAAGCAGGAGAAGCAGAAGAAGAAGAAGGAGAAAGAGAAGGATTAGGAGTAGGAGAAACAGAAGGATAAGCAGAAGCAGAAAGAGAAGGAGAAGGAGAAGCAGGAGAAGCAGAAGGAGCAGAAGCAGGAGAAGCAGAAGCATAATGAAAGGCAGAAGAAGGAGAAATTGAAACAGAAGAAGATGCAGAAGGAGAAGCAGAAGCAGAAGCAGTAGTAGAAGCAGAAGGAGGAGAAGCAGAAGGAGAAGCATAAAGAGAAACAGAAGGAGAAGCAAGAGAAGCAGAAGCAGGAGAAGCAGAATCAGAAGAAATAGAAGAAGGAGAAGAAGCAGAAGCAGAAAGAGAAGCAGAAACAGAAGGAGAAGCAGAAATAGAAGCAGAAGAAGCCGAAGAAGCAAAAGGAGAACCTGAAGCAGAAGGAGAAGCTGGAAAAGCAGAAGAAGAAGAATCTGGAGAAGAAGAAGGAGAACCAGAAGGAGAAGCAGAAGCAGAAAGAGAAGCAAAAGCAGAAGGAGAAGCAGAAGGAGCAGCAGAAGAAACAGAATCAGAATCAGTAGCAGAAGAAGCTGAAGATGCAGAACCAGAAAGAGAAGCAGAAGGAATAGCAGAAGAACGAGTAGGAGAAATAGAAGGAAAAGTAGAAGGAGAAGCAGGAAAAGCAGAAGAAGCAGAAGCAGAAGGGGAAGAACTAAAGAGAAGAAGCAGAAGCAGAAGTAGAAAGAGAAGCCGACGAAGAGAAGCAGAACGAGAAGCAGGAGAAGCAGGAGAAGCAGAAGCGGGAGAAGCAGAAGAAGAAGAAAGAGAAGAAGGAGAAGGAGCAGAAGCCGAAGGAGAAGCAGAAGCAGAAGGAGAAGCAGAAAGAGAAGCAGGAAAAGCAGAAAAAGCAGAAGCAGGAGAAACAGAAGCAGAAGAAACAGGAGAAGGACAAGAAGCAGAAGCAGAAGCAGAAGGAGAAGCAGAAACAGAAGGAGAAGCAGAAAGAGAAGGAGAGGAAGCAGAAGAATCAGAATCAGGAGAAGCAGAAGCATAAGAATCCGAAGAAGCAGAAGCAGAACCTGAAGCAGAAGGAGAAGCAGGAGAAGCAGAATCTGGAGAAGCAGAATGACAAGCTGAAGGAGAAGCAGAAGCAGAAAGGGAATCAAAAGCAGAAGGAGAAGCAGCAGAAACAGAAAAAGCAGAAGCACTAGCAGTTGCAGCAGAAGGAGAAGCAGAAGGAAAAGCAGGAGAACAAGAAGGAGAAAGAGAAACAGAACCAGAAGGAGAAGGAGAATCAGAAGGAGAAGCAAAAAAAGCAAATGGAGAAGCAGAAGGAGAAACAGAAGCAGAAGAAGCAGCACAAGGAGAAGCAGAAGCAGAAGGAGATGCATAAGGAGAAGCAGGAGAAGCAGAAGAAGCAGAAGGAGAAGTAGAAGTAGGAGAAGGAGAAGGAAGAGTCGCAGAAGCAATAGGAGAAGAAGAAGGAGAAGCAGAAGAAGAATGAGAAGAAGAAAGAGAAGGAGTAGAAGCAGAAGAAGCCAGAAAAGAAGAAGAAGAAGAAGAAGAAGAAGAAGAAGAAGAAGAAGAAGAAGAAGAAGAAGAAGAAGAAGAAGAAGAAGAAGAAGAAGAAGAAGAAGAAGAAGAAGAAGAAGAAGAAGAAGGAGAAGGAGAAGGAGAGGGAGAAGGAGAAGGAGAAGCATAAGGAGAAGAAGTAGAAGCAGAAGAAGCAGAAGCAGGAGAAGCAGAAGCAGAAGAAAGGGATAAGCATAAGAAGCAGAATCAGAGGGAGAAGCAGAAGAAGGACAAGGAGCAGCAGAAGGAGAAGCAGAAGGAGAATCAGAAGGAGAAGCAGAAGAAGGAGAAGCAGAAGCAGAAGAAGAAGAAGAAGCAGAAGAAGATGCAGAAGGAGAAGCAGGAGAAGCAGAAGAAGCAGAAGCAGAAGGAGAAGCAGAAGTAGGAGAAGGAGAAGGAGAAGGAAGGGCAGCAGAATCAATAGGAGAAGCAGAAGGAGAAGGAGAAGCAGAATGAGAAGCAGAAAGAGAAGCAGTAGAAGCAGAAGAAGCAGGAAAAGCATAAGCAGAAGGAAGAGAAGAAGAAGACGAAGAAGAAGAACAAGAAGAAGGAGAAGAAGAAGAAGCATAAGGAGAAGCATAAGGAGAAGCAGTAGAAGCAGAAGAAGCAGAAGCAGGAGAAGCAGAAGCAGAAGAAAAAGAATAAGCAAAAGAAGCAGAAGCAGAAGCACTGGGAGAAGCAGAATAAGGAGAAGGAGAAGGAGCAGCAGAAGGAGAAGCAGAAGCAGAAAGAGAAGCAGAAACAGAAGGAGAACAAGAAGGAGAAGCAGGAGAATCAGAAGAACCAGAAGAGGAAGCAGAAAGAGGAGAAGAAGGAGAAGCAGAAGTAGAATCAGAAGAAACAGAAGAAGAAGCAGAAGAAACAGAAGCAAAAGAAACAGAAGAAGGAGAAGAGCAGAAGCAGAAGCAGAAGGAGAAGCAGAAGCAGAAGGAGAAGCAGAAAGAGAAGCAGGAGAAGCAGAAGGAGCAGGAGAAGCAGAAGCAGAAAAAACAGGAGAAGCCGAAGAAGCAGAATCTGAAGCAGAAGGAGAAACAGAAGAAGCACAATCTGAAGCAGAAGCAGAAGAAACAGTAATAGTATAATAAGCAGAAGCAGAAACAGCAAGAGAAGCAGAAGAAGAAGAAGTCGGAGAAGGCGAGAGAAGGATTAGGAGTAGGAGAAGCAAAAGGATAAGCAGAAGCAGAAAGAGACGCAGAAGGAAAAGCAGCACGAGAAGTAGGAGAAGCAGGAGAAGCAGAAGCAGGAGAAGCAGAAGAAACAGAAGACGTAGAAGCAGAATGAGAAGCAGAAGGAGAAATTGAAGCAGAAGCAGAAGGAGAAGCAGAAGCAAAAGGAGAAGCAGAAGAAGAGAAGGAGAAGCAGGACGAGAAGCAGGAGAAGCAGAAGCAGGAGAAGCAGAAGCAGAAGAAACAGAAGAAGGAGAAGAAGCAGAAGCAGAAGGAGAAACAGAAACAGAAGGAAAAGCAAAAAGAGAAGCAGGAGAAGCAGAAGAAGCAGCAGCAGGAGAAGCAGAAGCAGAAGAAGCCGAAGAAGCAGAAGCAGAACCTGAAGCAGAAGGAGAAGCAGGAGAAGCAGAAGAAGCAGAATCTGGAGAAGCAGAAGGAGAAGCAGAACCAGAAAGAGAAGCAAAAGCAGAAGGAGAAGCAGAAGAAACAGAAGAAGCAGAGGCAGTAGCAGAAGAAGCAGAAGATGCAGAAGCAGAA
>NW_012288865.1:0-7604 GCF_000151885.1 Dipodomys ordii | reverse complement strand
AGGAAAGCAGAAGCAGACGAAAGAGAAGAAGATGAAGAAGAAGAAGAAGATGAAGAAGAAGAAGAAGAAGAAGAAGAAGAAGAAGAAGAAGAAGAAGCAGCATAAGGAGAAGCGTAAGGAGAAGCAGTAGAAGCAGAAGAAGCAGAAGCAGGAGAAGCAGAAGCAGAAGAAAAAGAATAAGCAAAAGAAGCAGAAGTAGAAACACTGGGAGAAGCAGAAGAATGAGAAGGAGCAGCAGAAGGAGAAGCAGAAGCAGAATGAGAAGCAGAAACAGAAGGAGAACAAGAAGGAGAAGCAGGAGAATCAGAAGAAGCAGAAGTAGAAGCAGAAAGAGGAGAAGAAGGAGAAGCAGAAGTAGAATCAGAAGAAACAGAAGAAGGAGAAGCAGAAGAAACAGAAGCAAAAGAAACAGAAGAAGGAGAAGAGCAGAAGCAGAAGCAGAAGGAGAAAGAGAAGCAGGAGAAATAGAAGAAGCAGAAGCAGAAGAAACAGGAGAAGCCGAAGAAGCAGAAGCAGAATCTGAAGCACGAGAAACAGAAGAAGCACAATCTGAAGAAGAAGCAGAAGAAACAGAAATAGTACAATAAGTAGAAGCAGCAGGAAAAGCAGAAGAAGAAGAAGGAGAAGGCGAAAGAGAAGGATTAGGAGTAGGAGAAGCAAAAGGATAAGCAGAAGCAGAAAGAGACGCAGAAGGAGAAGCAGCACGAGAAGTAGGAGAAGCAGGAGAAGCAGAAGAAGCAGAATCTGGAGAAGAAGACGGAGAACCAGAAGGAGAAGCAGAAGCAGAAAGAGAAGCAAAAGCAGAAGTATAAGCAGAAGGAGAAGCAGAAGAAACAGAAGAAGCAGAGGCAGTAGCAGAAGAAGCAGAAGATGCAGAAGCAGAAGGAGAAGCACAAGGAATAGCAGAAGAACGGGAAGGAGAAGGAGAAACAGAAGGAGAAGCAGAAAGAGAAGCAGAAGAAGGAGCAGGAGACGGAAAAGCAGCAGGAGAAGCAGAAAGAGCAGAGAAGGAGAAGCAGGAGATACAGAAACAGGAGAAGCAGAAGTAGAAGAATCAGGAGAAGGACAAGAAGCGGAAGCAGAAGGAGAAGCAGAAACAGAAGGAGAAGCAGAAAGAGAAGGAGGGGAAGCAGAAGAAGCAGAAGCAGGAGAAGCAGAAGCATAAGAATCTGAAGAAGCAGAAGCAGAACCTGAAGCAGAAGGAGAAGCAGGAGAAGCAGAAGAAGCAGAATCTGGAGAATCAGAATGACGAGCTGAAGGAGAAGCAGAAGCAGAAAGAGAATCAAATGCAGAAGGAGAAGCAGAAGAATCAGAAGAAGTAGAAGCAGTAGCAGTTGTAGCAGAAGCAGAAGTAGAAGCCGAAAGAAAAGCAGAAGAACAAGAAGGAGAAGGAGAAACAGAAGGAGAAGCAGAAAGAGAAGCAGGTAAAGCAGAAGAAGAAGAAGCAGAAGGAGAATCAGAAGGAGAAGCAGAAGAAGGAGAAGGAGAAGCAGAAGCAGAAGAAGATGCAGAAGGAGAAGCAGAAGAAGCAGAAGCAGAAGAAGAAGAAGAAGCAGAAGGAGAAGCGAAGCAAAAGGAGAAGCAAAAGAAGGAGAAGCAGAAGCAGAAGAAGATGCAGAAGGAGAAGCAGGAGAAGCAGAAGGAGAAGCAGGAAAAGCAGAAGAAGCAGAAGCAAAAGGAGAAGCAAAAGAAGGAGAAGCAGAAGAAGAAGAAGAAGCATAAGGACAAGCACAAGCAGAAGGAGATGCAGAAGGAGAAGCAGGAGAAGCAGAAGAAGCAGAAGATGAAGGAGCAGCAGAAGTAGGAGGAGGAGAAGGAGGAGAAGCAGAAGCAGAAGGAGAAGCAGAAGCGGAATGAGAAGCAGAAAGAGAAGCAGGAGAAGCACAAGAAGCAGAAGCAGGAAAAGCCGAAAGAGAAGAAGCAGAAACAGAAGCATAAGTAGAAGGAGAAGCAGCAGAAGAAGTAGAACCAGAAATTCAGGCAGGAGAAACAGAAGAAGCAGAAGCAGAAAGAGAATCAAAAAGAGAAGCAGAAGGAGAAGTAGAAGAAGCAGCAGAAGGAGAAGCGGCAGAAGAATCAGAAAAACAAGCAGGAGAAGCAGAAGCAGAAAGAGAAGTAGAAGCAGAAGAAGCAGAAGAAGCAGAAGCAGAAGAAGAAGCAGTAGTATCATAAGAAGCAGAAGCAGGAGAAGCAGAAGCAGAAGAACAAGAAGAAGCATAAGAAGCAGAAGCAGAAGCAAAGGGAGAAACAGAAGGAGGAGAAGGAGCAGCAGAAGGAGATGGAGAAGCAGAAAGAGAAGCAGAAACAGAAGGAGAAGAAGAAGGATTAGTTGGAGAATCAGAAGAAGCAGAAGCAGAAAGAGAAGCAGAACCAGAAGGAGAAGCAGAAGGAGGAGAAGGAGAAGGAGAAGCCGAAAGAGAAGCAGAAAGAGAAGCAGAACGAGAAGCAGGAGAAGCAGAAGCAGGAGAACAAGAAGCAGAAGAAACAGAAGAAGGAGAAGAAGCAGAAGCAGAAGGAGTAGCAGAAACAGAAGGAAAAGGAGAAAGGGAAGCAGGAGAAGCAGAAGAAGCAGCAGCAGGAGAAGCAGAACCATAAGAATTCGAAGAAGCAGAAGCAGAACCTGAAGCAGAAGGAGAAGCAGGAGAAGCAGAAGAAGCAGAATCTGGAGAAGAAGGAGAACCAGAAGGAGAAGCAGAAGCAGAAAGAGAAGCAAAAGCAGTAGGAGAAGCACAAGGAGAAGCAGAAGAAACAGAAGAAGCAGATGCAGTAGCAGAAGAAGCAGAAGATGCAGAAGCAGAAGGAAAAGCAGAAGAACGAGAAGAAGGAGAAACAGAAGGAGAAGCAGAAAGAGAAGCAGAAGAAGGAGCAGGAGACGGAAAAGCAGCCGGAGAATCAGAAAGAACAACAGAAGGAGAAGGAGGAGATGCAGAAACAGGAGAAGCAGAAGTAGAAGAATCAGGAGAAGGACAAGAAGCAGAAGCAGAAGGAGAAGCAGAAACAGAAGGAGAAGCAGAAAGAGAAGGAGGGGAAGCAGAAGAAGCAGAACCAGGAGAAGCAGAAGCATTAGAATCCGAAGAAGCAGAAGCAGAACCTGAAGCAGAAGGAGAAGCAGGAGAAGCAGAAGAAGCAGAATCTGGAGAAGCAGAATGACAAGCTGAAGAGAATCAAAAGCAGAAGGAGAAGCAGAAGAAACAGAAGAAGTAGAAGCAGTAGCAGTTGTAGCTGAAGCAGAAGGAGAAGCCGAAGGAAAAGCAGAAGAACAAGAAGGAGAAGGAGATACAAGGAGAAGCAGAAGGAGAAGCAGAAAGAGAAGCAGGTAAAGCAGAAGAAGAAGAAGAAGAAGAAGAAGAAGAAGAAGAAGAAGAAGAAGAAGAAGAAGAAGAAGAAGAAGAAGAAGAAGAAGAAGAAGAAGAAGAAGGAGAATCAGAAGGAGAAGCAGAAGAAGGAGAAGGAGAAGCAGAAGCAGAAGCAGAAGAAGATGCAGCAGGAGGAGCAGGAGAAGCAGAAGTAGCAGAAGCAGAAGGAGAAGCAGGTAAAGCAGAAGAAGCAGAAGCAAAAGAAGGAGAAGCAGAAGCAGAAGAAGAAGAAGGAGCATAAGGACAAGCACAAGCAGAAGGAGAGGAAGAAGGAGAAGCAGGAGAAGCCGAAAAAGCAGAAGCTAAAGGAGAAGCAGAAGTAGGAGAAGGAGAAGGAGGAGAAGAAGAAGCATAAGGAGAAGCCGAAGCGGAATGAGAAGCAGAAAGAGAAGCAGGAGAAGCACAAGAAGCAGAAGCAGGAGAAGCCGAAAGTGAAGAAGCAGAAGAAGCAGAAACAGAAGCAGAAGTAGAAGCAGAAGCAGAAGGAGAAGCAGCAGAAGAAGTAGAACCAGAAATTCAGGCAGGAGAAACAGAAGAAGCAGAAGCAGAAAGAGAAGCAAAAAGAGAAGCAGAAGGAGAAGTAGAAGAAGCAGTAGAAGGAGAAGCGGCAAAAGAAGCAGAAAAACAAGCAGGAGAAGCAGAAGCAAAAGAGAAGTAGAAGCAGAAGAAGCAGAAGAAGCAGATGAAGAAGAAGAAGCAGTAGAAGCATAAGAATCAAAAGCAGCAGAAGCAGAAGCAGAAGAACAAAAAGAAGCATAAGAAGCAGAAGCAGAAGCAGAGGGAGAAACAGAAGAAGGAGAAGGAGCAGCAGAAGGTGAAGCAGAAGGAGATGGAGAAGCAGAAATAGAAGCAGAAACAGAAGGAGAAGAAGAAGGATTAGTTGGAGAATCAGAAGAAGCAGAAGAACAAAGAGAAGCAGTAGAAGGAGAAGGAGAAGCAGAAGTAGAGGAAAGGAAGGAGAAGCAGAAGAAGCAGAAGCGGAAGAAGCCGAAAGTGAAGAAGCAGAAACAGAAGCAGAAGTAGAAGCAGAAGCAGAAGGAGAAGCAGCAGAAGAAGTAGAACCAGAAATTCAGGCAGGAGAAACAGAAGAAGCAGAAGCAGAAAGAGAAGCAAAAAGAGAAGCAGAAGGAGAAGTAGAAGAAGCAGCAGAAGGAGAAGCAGCAGAAGAAGCAGAAAAACAAGCAGGAGAAGCAGAAGCAGAAAGAGAAGTAGAAGCAGAAGAAGCAGAAGCAGAAGAAGAAGCAGTAAAAGCATAAGAAGCAGAAGCAGGACAAGCAGAAACAGGAGAAGCAGAAGCAGAAGAACAAGAAGAAGCATAAGAAGCAGAAGCAGAAGCAGAGGGAGAAACAGAAGAAGGAGAAGGAGCAGCAGAAGGTGAAGCAGAAGGAGATGAAGAAGCAGAAAGGGAAGCAGAAACAGAAGGAGAAAAAGAAGGATTAGTTGGAGAATCAGAAGAAACAGAAGCAGAAAGAGAAGCAGAAGAAGGAGAAGGAGAAGCAGAAGCACAGGAAAGGAATGAGAAGCAGAAGAAGCAGAAGCAGGAGAAGCAGAAGAAGAAGAAAGAGAAGAAGGAGAAGGAGCAGAAGGAGAAGCAGAAGCAGAAGGAGAAGCAGAAAGAGAAGGAGAAGAAGCAGTAGCAGGAGAAGCAGAAGCACAAGAAACAGAAGAACCTGAAGAAGCAGAAGCAGGACCTGAAGCAGAAGAAACAGAACAAGCAGAAGAAGCAGTAGCAGAAGCAGAACGAGAAGCAGAAGAAGGAGAAGGAGAAAGAGAAGGATTAGGAGTAGGAAGAGCAGAAGGAGAATAAGAAGCAGAACGAAAAGCAGAAGGAGCAGCAGAAGGAGAAGCAGAAGGAGCAGCAGAAGGAGAAGCAGAAGAAGGAGAAGCAGAAGCAGAAGAAGCAGCAGAAGGAGAAGCAGAAGCAGAAGAAGATGCAGAAGGAGAAGCAGAAGAAGCAAAAGCAGAAGGAGAAGCAGAAGTAGAAGAAGGAGAAGGAGAAGGAAGGGCAGCCGAAGCAATAGGAGAAGCAGAAGGAGAAGCAGAAGAATGAGAAGAAGAAAGAGAAGCAGGAGAAGCACAAATGCAGAAGCAGGAGAAGCAGAAACAGAAGATACAGAAGAAGAAGAAGAAGAAGAAGAAGAAGAAGAAGAAGAAGAAGAAGAAGAAGAAGAAGAAGAAGAAGAAGAAGAAGAAGAAGAAGAAGAAGAAGAAGAAGAAGAAGAAGAAGAAGAAGGAGAAGGAGAAGCATAAGGAGAAGCAGTAGAAGCAGAAGAAGCAGGAGAAGCAGAAGCAGAAGAAAAAGAATAAGCAAAAGAAGCAGAATCAGAAGCACTGGGAGAAGCAGAAGCAGAAGGAGAAGGAGCAGCAGAAGGAGAAGCAGAAGCAGAAAGAGAAGCAGAAACAGAAGGACAACAAATGGAGAAGCAGGAGAATCAGAAGAAGCAGAAGTAGAAGCATAAGAAACAGAAGCAAAAGAAACAGAAGATACAGAAGCAAAAGAAACAGAAGAAGGAGAAGAGCAGAAGCAGAAGCAGAAGGAGAAGCAGAAGCAGAAGTAGAAGCAGAAGAAGCAGAAGCTGAAGCAGAAGAAGAAGAAACAGAAAAAGCAGAAGAAGAAGAAGAAGAAGAAGAAGAAGAAGAAGAAGAAGAAGAAGAAGAAGAAGAAGAAGAAGAAGAAGAAGAAGAAGAAGAAGAAGCAGGAGAAGCAGAAGAAGAAGAAGGAGAAAGAGAAGGATTAGGAGTAGGAGAAACAGAAGGATAAGCAGAAGCAGAAAGAGAAGGAGAAGGAGAAGCAGGAGAAGCAGAAGGAGCAGAAGCAGGAGAAGCAGAAGCATAATGAAAGGCAGAAGAAGGAGAAATTGAAACAGAAGAAGATGCAGAAGGAGAAGCAGAAGCAGAAGCAGTAGTAGAAGCAGAAGGAGGAGAAGCAGAAGGAGAAGCATAAAGAGAAACAGAAGGAGAAGCAAGAGAAGCAGAAGCAGGAGAAGCAGAATCAGAAGAAATAGAAGAAGGAGAAGAAGCAGAAGCAGAAAGAGAAGCAGAAACAGAAGGAGAAGCAGAAATAGAAGCAGAAGAAGCCGAAGAAGCAAAAGGAGAACCTGAAGCAGAAGGAGAAGCTGGAAAAGCAGAAGAAGAAGAATCTGGAGAAGAAGAAGGAGAAGCAGAAGCAGAAAGAGAAGCAAAAGCAGAAGGAGAAGCAGAAGGAGAAGCAGAAGAAACAGAAGCAGAATCAGTAGCAGAAGAAGCTGAAGATGCAGAACCAGAAAGAGAAGCAGAAGGAATAGCAGAAGAACGAGTAGGAGAAATAGAAGGAAAAGCAGAAGGAGAAGCAGGAAAAGCAGAAGAAGCAGAAGCAGAAGGGGAAGAACTAAAGAGAAGAAGCAGAAGCAGAAGTAGAAAGAGAAGCCGACGAAGAGAAGCAGAACGAGAAGCAGGAGAAGCAGGAGAAGCAGAAGCGGGAGAAGCAGAAGAAGAAGAAAGAGAAGAAGGAGAAGGAGCAGAAGCCGAAGGAGAAGCAGAAGCAGAAGGAGAAGCAGAAAGAGAAGCAGGAAAAGCAGAAAAAGCAGAAGCAGGAGAAACAAGCAGAAGAAACAGGAGAAGGACAAGAAGCAGAAGCAGAAGGAGAAGCAGAAACAGAAGGAGAAGCAGAAAGAGAAGGAGAGGAAGCAGAAGAAGCAGAATCAGGAGAAGCAGAAGCATAAGAATCCGAAGAAGCAGAAGCAGAACCTGAAGCAGAAGGAGAAGCAGGAGAAGCAGAATCTGGAGAAGCAGAATGACAACCTGAAGGAGAAGCAGAAGCAGAAAGGGAATCAAAAGCAGAAGGAGAAGCAGAAGAAACAGAAGAAGCAGAAGCAGTAGCAGTTGCAGCAGAAGGAGAAGCAGAAGGAAAAGCAGGAGAACAAGAAGGAGAAAGAGAAATAGAAGCAGAAGGAGAAGGAGAATCAGAAGGAGAAGCAAAAGAAGCAAAAGGAGAAGCAGAAGGAGAAACAGAAGCAGAAGAAGCAGCACAAGGAGAAGCAGAAGCAGAAGAAGATGCATAAGGAGAAGCAGGAGAAGCAGAGAAGCAGAAGGAGAAGTAGAAGTAGGAGAAGGAGAAGGAAGAGTCGCAGAAGCAATAGGAGAAGAAGAAGGAGAAGCAGAAGCAGAATGAGAAGAAGAAAGAGAAGGACTAGAATGAGAAGAAGCCGGAAAGAGAGCGATATGAGAGAGAGAGAGAGAGAGAGAGAGAGAAGAGAAGAGAAGAAGAGA
>NW_012288864.1:0-1549 GCF_000151885.1 Dipodomys ordii | reverse complement strand
AGAGAGTGAGGTCCATTAAAGAGTAGATCTAGAGAGCTCATGTGGCTGGTGTGTGTGATCCTACCCAGAAGGCTGAGATGTGAGGATCCTGGTTCAAGGCCAGCCCAGGCAGGAAAAGTCCACGAGACTCCTCATCGACCACCAAAAAAAAAAAAAAAAAAGCCAGAAACGGAGGTGTGGCTCAAGTGACAAGCTTGAGCAAAAGCTCAGGAACAGCGCGTCCAACGTCCTGAGTTCAAGCCGCCTTCCGCCCTCCACAGACCCGCCAAGAGTCTGTGCGGACCCAGTGAGGGCAGAGGTACGGGGACCTGGGTCCATTTAAACACGACAACTGTCAACACGTTTTGGTGAAGGGGACAGAGGTGTGCCAAGGGGTGGAGGCCGTGGCCGCGCTGATGATTACCCCCCCCCACCACGCACACACACACACCCCCCACCTCGGCCGCAGCACCCGCCCGCCCGCCCTCCGGGCACCGTCCCCACGCGGCCGGCGCGGGGCCCGCGCGAGGCTCGGCTGGGCCGCTGCAGGCCGCGCCGGGGCCCGCGGGGCGGCCGGGGATCCACCGGGGGCCAAGGTGACCTTCCAGGGCAAGGGGGGGTGGGGGGGAGACGGGGAAAAAGGCAGCGCGCCCGGGCAGCCCGGCGCCGACTCGGGGCAGGGGAGGAGCGAGGGGGGACCCCGCGGCTTACTCGTTGCGCAAAAGTCTCTCCTGGCGCCTCAACATCTCCCGCAGCTCCGTCAAACTCCGCGGCCCCAAGTCCTCGGGAGCTGGGGGCTCGAAGCCGCGGGGCAGCGAGGACATTCTGCGGGACCTGAGGTTGGCGAGGCGGCGGCGGGCAGTCGGCTTCCTCCTCGGCAGGCCCCACGGCGGGTGCGGGATCCGCGGCCGGAGGCGACTCCGGGGCACGGGCGGGAGTCGCCATTTTCCCGGAAGAACAGCTCTTCTTCGAGTCGAATCGAGCTTTATTGAAACGCCGGAAGTAGACACCGACTGGGGCGAAGGGGACGCCCAGAGGCGCGCCCAGGGGCGGAAGTTGCGTCAGGTGACGTAAACGGCACGATTTGGCGCGCGTTTTTCAGTGCTGGAGCGCTCGTGCGGCCGACGGCTGTCCGCCTCGCTTGAGGCGCGTCTGCGTGTGGTGGCATAATAACCCCCGGGGAACGCCGAGGTAAGAGTTCGAGGCCAGCCTGGGCTGCCACAACCATGTCTCAAAGATAGACATAGACATATACATATATAGCTATATAAATGTATACACACACACACACACACACACACACACACACACACACACACACACATATGTGGATATTGAGTGCTTTTGTGACCTAACCTAGCAAAAATGAACTGAGAAGTCAAGCTTTGTTATGGTATTTGCAGAGTGGTGGAAGGAGACATTGCTCCAAAAAAACTGAACAATTAAAAATCGTAAAATTGGCCAGGCCCAGTGGCTCACGAGCCTGTCATCCTAGCTACTCAGAGGCTGAGATCGGAGGATCACGGTTCAAAGCCAGCCCATGCAGGAAAGTCCGTGAGACTCCTCTATC
>NW_012288863.1:0-4213 GCF_000151885.1 Dipodomys ordii | reverse complement strand
AGCACAGTGCCACATACTGTAACGCCAGCACTCAGAGGCCGAGGCAGAAAGATTTCAAGGTAATTTTGGGATAGGTAGTGATAACTTTAGTCTTCCTGGGTCTTTTTTTTTTGTACATCTTCATAGCCTTATATATGAATGGCATGATCTTCTAGATTTGAATTTTCTTCTAATCATGTCCTTATTAGTTTTCTGTCCAACCAAGCCTTGACCTATCTTGTTATAGATCTACTTTTCTGTTTTCTACTGGCTTTATGCTCCACACTATGGCTCATTTATTTTTAATGTGAGATAGAAGCAGATGCTCATTTTTTTCCATATGGACATTGATTCATACTATTTATTAGTTGGTTCCCCCACTGAAATGTTTCACTTTGGTCAAGAATCAATTAATGGTATGGGTATAGGTCTACTGCTAGCCTCTTGTATTATGTCTTTATAGTGAGCCATCTTTTCCAAGATAGTTTCAGTTATGTTGAGTCCTTTTCATCTGCACTTAATTTTAAGCAGCTCATCAGTCTTTTCTAAAACCCTATTGGAATTCTTGATGCAGTGTGGAGTCTATAGATCAACTTTGGAAGAACGATGTATGTGTTGTCCGCTACCATGTTGTTTTCATTCTTCTATTGGGGTGACAATTATATAAAATGCTTTATGTAGTTATTGCAAAAACACGCACACATGGCAGTCTAGAAAGAGAACTCCACCAACCCCCATACTTGTTCCCACCCTTTTTCAGGGCTCCACTACCCTGAGTGTTGTTTGCTTTCCTTGTAAGATGTTCTCACCCATTTCCCCAAGTTTTATATGAATGAAACCATCTAGTATTTCTTTTACCTTCCTCAAAGTTTTTCTGTATTTGTAATTGTACATTGGCAGTTACATTATTGCAGTATGCTAAATTCATCAAGCTACTGGAATTACAATACTGCGGTCAAAAACTGAGTCATCGGTTCAATCTTTTATCTTAAGACTTAGGATTTCATAGTTTGGGTATGGTGTGGATTTTGTTTATTCTCTTTTGGGGAGAAAATTTTTTCTAGTATTATTAGTCATGTTTAATAAAAAGGCTAGGTTTGAAAGAACTTCGGGGAAGGGAGGGAGGGAGGGGATAGTAGGGGGAAAACAATGGAGGGGCTAACAATGTTCAAGAGGAAGTGTACTCATTACCTCACTCATGTATCTGTAACCCTCTATATAGTATCTTTACAATAAAAAAAATAAAAAAAATAAAAAAGGCTAGGTTTGTCATGGGTGGATATGAAATTTTAAACATTTGTTTTAATAAAATCAGGATCCAATTTTACATAGTATCTTAAGATCCATTTTTATGAACCATTCTAAAAATTAATTAGATGTTTTCAATGAAATGACACCTTCTTCTGTTATTTTCTACCTCCCTAAACACTACACAAGATTCCTTTACCTCAAAGGGCATAGTTGACATTGACTTGTATTAAATAAATGTTCAAGTTAGATGTGTCCCAACTTATAGAGGGAACTGGCTACTATGTCTTTCCCAGTGGACCCCAGTAGACAATAAGACTACACAATCAACTTGAAATAAAACAAATGGGTGTGGTGCTATACAATTCCACTTGTCCACCATCCTATAGTACTCTTGAGCTGGGATGAGCAGCAACTTAAGCCAACAGGAGAAACAATAGTAAAATGGTAGAGGCCATTTCAGGGCAGATAGCACCCCTCTGTAGATAGCAGCCCTTTCTCTTGATTATGCTCCAGTGACTGAAAGGTTCATGAGGAAGCAAAACCGAACTATTTGTGTATGAGAAGTAATGCTAATATTCCAAACTAATAGTCCATTATCGCTACAAGTTATCAGGATTTGAATTCTGATAGCCAAGATTTTGCTCATCATCCTTCTGTGAAGCCTAGACAAAGTATTGCTTTATCTAAAGGACAGAAGAGGCAAGGAACCTGGAACAAGATCCTCCCATTCATGCTTGCATACAAAGCTCGGACAACAGGTATGGGCCAACACACTCAGCCAGTGGTTGAATATTGTGGAGTTTTGCCCAAGCTGGCCTCAAAACATGACCCTACAGGCAGATCTCTGCTGCTCAAATAGCTAGGATTACAGGTTTGAGCCATTAGCTCTGGCTATATTTCTTTTTAACCACAGCATTGATTCTCCTTTTGAAAATACAGCACAAGTAGAATTTTGAGTTTCCTAACATGAAGAAAATGGTGACGCTTGCTATATGTAGACCAACTACTTTATAATTACATTAATAACTTTAAGGGCCAGAGTATCAACCTGCCTGCTATCATTAATCTTTCAATAAGTATGCTATTAAGCAAGGCAATTTCCCAGGGACGCACTTTGCTAACATCAATTTTTGTCAAATTTATATAAATTGCTAATTCAAATTAAGACTTTTTGTAAACTACTTTTTTATTTCCCTAACATATTAGTGCAAAAAATGACTGCAGTGTTCAGTGTTTGTGTATGTATATATATGCATACATATATAGATACTATATATAATTACTATATATAATACATAGTAATTGAACGTCTCCCCGCCCCGCCCTCCTTCCCCTTGCCCCCCCCCCCAGTACTTGGGATAAAGCCAGGGCTTCCATAATGTTTGCTAGGTAAGCGCTCTACAGCTTGCTCTATATGGGAAGCCTTTTTTGAGAAGGGGTCTTGCTACTTTGCCTAGGCTGGTCTCAAATATATAATGCTCCTCCCTCTGCATGCTAAGAGTTGGGGTTATGGGTATTACTGTTTTAAAATACTTGGTTGGGGGGATACTGGTATTGAACACAAGGCCTCATGCTTGCCAGGCAAGCACTCTACCATCTGTGTGATGTCTCCTGTCCTTTTGATTGTTTCTTTTGAAATATATAAAATAGAAGTTAAAGCAAATCTAGTCATACTTTTATAAGACAACTAGTCATTGTTTATGCAATTTAAGGACAATTATGTCATTTTCCTTCCGTTGTTTGATATTTCTTTTGTGCCCTACACATAGTGATATTTTTAACTTTTTCTACAAATATAAGTATAAAATTATTGGTTTCATTTAGACAATATTTCACACCATCACCCTCAGCAATTCAACTGAACAGTTGAGTAGATCAGAGCTAAGTTGAAAGCGCTACCGCAGGTGAAAATAAAATCACACTCAGCACTCTTTTAGGAGATGAAAAGTTTACTTAGAAATTGGAGACATTTCGCAAAGACAAATACTATTTCCTGTTTTCTGTATTCTTCAGAAGTACAGTAATTTATAGCTGGCTTGGAACATAGTCACACATTGAATTGAAAACTAATCTAATGAGAAAAGGAATGCTTCATTCTACTTCTCTGTCATTCTTTATAACTTAGTAAGTGTACCAGTAGGTACTGAAATATGGCTGCATAGAAAGATCAGAATCCTAGGGGTTAATATACATTATTAATTAATAAGAATAATACATAACAAAATGAGTACAGATCTACAATTAACATGCATTTAGGCCATCATTTTGAAGGAGCAGGTCACAATAGTGAAAACACCTGAAAAAGGAACTGTTGATGTGTTATGATCAAATATCATGGTATTTTACGTGGCACATAATTTGTTTAAAAAATAGTTGGCAAGTCAAATTGGAACAGGTTGACTTCTAGAGCAAATTTAACATGAAGATGAAGGAAAGTGGCTAATTCTACTAGACATTTTTCTAAATATCTCAAATAACTTAAAGTACCATAATTTCACATTTAACACCTCCATATTTAAAATAAGTACCCTATGAATCTGCACTGTCCAATATAGCAGCCCTTAGTCCTAGTACTTGTAATGTGGCCAGTCAGAATTGAGACATGTTGGAAATGTAAACTACACAGTATACTTTTAAGACTTTGTTTATGGAAAGAAGGTAGTTATTACATCTCAATAATTTTTATATTTATTACTTATTCAAATGTTATTTTCAACATACTGGATTCAATGAAACATTATTAAAGTTAATTTCACCTCTTTTTAAACATGGCTACAAGAAATTGAGAAAGTACTTTGTGTCTCACATTATATTTCTATTGAATAGTGCAGCTATAGATCATACAAAATCATTGTAATACTAGCCTAAGAATTTAGCTAATAATTTAAGCACTCTAGAGTACTAATTCCCAGAACACCAAAAGTGCACTCTGCACATACCTTATTGAACATTTTATTCTTATCCCTTTCCAAGGTATACCTTC
>NW_012288862.1:0-2756 GCF_000151885.1 Dipodomys ordii | reverse complement strand
AGTTAGATGTGTCCCAACTTATAGAGGGAACTGGCTACTATGTCTTTCCCAGTGGACCCCAGTAGACAATAAGACTACACAATCAACTTGAAATAAAACAAATGGGTGTGGTGCTATACAATTCCACTTGTCCACCATCCTATAGTACTCTTGAGCTGGGATGAGCAGCAACTTAAGCCAACAGGAGAAACAATAGTAAAATGGTAGAGGCCATTTCAGGGCAGATAGCACCCCTCTGTAGATAGCAGCCCTTTCTCTTGATTATGCTCCAGTGACTGAAAGGTTCATGAGGAAGCAAAACCGAACTATTTGTGTATGAGAAGTAATGCTAATATTCCAAACTAATAGTCCATTATCGCTACAAGTTATCAGGATTTGAATTCTGATAGCCAAGATTTTGCTCATCATCCTTCTGTGAAGCCTAGACAAAGTATTGCTTTATCTAAAGGACAGAAGAGGCAAGGAACCTGGAACAAGATCCTCCCATTCATGCTTGCATACAAAGCTCGGACAACAGGTATGGGCCAACACACTCAGCCAGTGGTTGAATATTGTGGAGTTTTGCCCAAGCTGGCCTCAAAACATGACCCTACAGGCAGATCTCTGCTGCTCAAATAGCTAGGATTACAGGTTTGAGCCATTAGCTCTGGCTATATTTCTTTTTAACCACAGCATTGATTCTCCTTTTGAAAATACAGCACAAGTAGAATTCTGAGTTTCCTAACATGAAGAAAATGGTGACGCTTGCTATATGTAGACCAACTACTTTATAATTACATTAATAACTTTAAGGGCCAGAGTATCAACCTGCCTGCTATCATTAATCTTTCAATAAGTATGCTATTAAGCAAGGCAATTTCCCAGGGACGCACTTTGCTAACATCAATTTTTGTCAAATTTATATAAATTGCTAATTCAAATTAAGACTTTTTGTAAACTACTTTTTTATTTCCCTAACATATTAGTGCAAAAAATGACTGCAGTGTTCAGTGTTTGTGTATGTATATATATGCATACATATATAGATACTATATATAATTACTATATATAATACATAGTAATTGAACATCTCCCCGCCCCGCCCTCCTTCCCCTTGCCCCCCCCCCCCAGTACTTGGGATAAAGCCAGGGCTTCCATAATGTTTGCTAGGTAAGCGCTCTACAGCTTGCTCTATATGGGAAGCCTTTTTTGAGAAGGGGTCTTGCTACTTTGCCTAGGCTGGTCTCAAATATATAATGCTCCTCCCTCTGCATGCTAAGAGTTGGGGTTATGGGTATTACTGTTTTAAAATACTTGGTTGGGGGGATACTGGTATTGAACACAAGGCCTCATGCTTGCCAGGCAAGCACTCTACCATCTGTGTGATGTCTCCTGTCCTTTTGATTGTTTCTTTTGAAATATATAAAATAGAAGTTAAAGCAAATCTAGTCATACTTTTATAAGACAACTAGTCATTGTTTATGCAATTTAAGGACAATTATGTCATTTTCCTTCCGTTGTTTGATATTTCTTTTGTGCCCTACACATAGTGATATTTTTAACTTTTTCTACAAATATAAGTATAAAATTATTGGTTTCATTTAGACAATATTTCACACCATCACCCTCAGCAATTCAACTGAACAGTTGAGTAGATCAGAGCTAAGTTGAAAGCGCTACCGCAGGTGAAAATAAAATCACACTCAGCACTCTTTTAGGAGATGAAAAGTTTACTTAGAAATTGGAGACATTTCGCAAAGACAAATACTATTTCCTGTTTTCTGTATTCTTCAGAAGTACAGTAATTTATAGCTGGCTTGGAACATAGTCACACATTGAATTGAAAACTAATCTAATGAGAAAAGGAATGCTTCATTCTACTTCTCTGTCATTCTTTATAACTTAGTAAGTGTACCAGTAGGTACTGAAATATGGCTGCATAGAAAGATCAGAATCCTAGGGGTTAATATACATTATTAATTAATAAGAATAATACATAACAAAATGAGTACAGATCTACAATTAACATGCATTTAGGCCATCATTTTGAAGGAGCAGGTCACAATAGTGAAAACACCTGAAAAAGGAACTGTTGATGTGTTATGATCAAATATCATGGTATTTTACGTGGCACATAATTTGTTTAAAAAATAGTTGGCAAGTCAAATTGGAACAGGTTGACTTCTAGAGCAAATTTAACATGAAGATGAAGGAAAGTGGCTAATTCTACTAGACATTTTTCTAAATATCTCAAATAACTTAAAGTACCATAATTTCACATTTAACACCTCCATATTTAAAATAAGTACCCTATGAATCTGCACTGTCCAATATAGCAGCCCTTAGTCCTAGTACTTGTAATGTGGCCAGTCAGAATTGAGACATGTTGGAAATGTAAACTACACAGTATACTTTTAAGACTTTGTTTATGGAAAGAAGGTAGTTATTACATCTCAATAATTTTTATATTTATTACTTATTCAAATGTTATTTTCAACATACTGGATTCAATGAAACATTATTAAAGTTAATTTCACCTCTTTTTAAACATGGCTACAAGAAATTGAGAAAGTACTTTGTGTCTCACATTATATTTCTATTGAATAGTGCAGCTATAGATCATACAAAATCATTGTAATACTAGCCTAAGAATTTAGCTAATAATTTAAGCACTCTAGAGTACTAATTCCCAGAACACCAAAAGTGCACTCTGCACATACCTTATTGAACATTTTATTCTTATCCCTTTCCAGGTATACCTTCTAAATGTAAAAAAT
>NW_012288861.1:0-1374 GCF_000151885.1 Dipodomys ordii | reverse complement strand
ATTGTGTCCCGCTGTGTCCCGCTGTGTCACCCGCTGTTTCCCGTTGTGTCCCCAGCTGTGTACCCTGCTGTGTCCCGCTGTGTCACACTGTGTCCCTTGGTGTCCCGCTTTGTCCCCCACTGTGTAACCCGGTGAGTCCTCGCTGTGTCCCCGCTGTGTCCTGTTTTGTCCTCGCTGTGTCCCCCGCTGTCTCCCGCTCTGTCCCCCGCTGTGTCTCACGCTTTGTCCCCGCTGTGTCCTACTGTGTCCCCCTGTGTCCCGCAGTGTCCCCCACTGTGTCCCTTTGTGTCCCCAGCTGTGTTACCAGCTGTGTAACGCTGTGCCCCCCTGTGTCCCGCTGTGTCCCGGCTGGTTCCCTGCTGTGTCCCGCTGTGTCCCCGCTGTGTCCCCCGCTGTGTCCCCGCTGTGTCCCCGCTATATCCCGCTGTGTCCCCCGCTGTGTCCCGCTGTGTCCCGCTATGTCCCTGCTCTCCCCCACTGTGTACCCCGCTGTGTCCCGTTGTGTCCCGCTGTGTCCCTGCTGTGTCCCGCTGTGTCCCTGCTGTGTGCCCACTGTGTCCCGCTGTGTACTCCATTGTTTCCAGCTGTGTCATCGCTGTGTCCCGCTGTGTCCCCTCTCTGTCTCCGCTGTCCCCTTCTGTGTCCCCCGCTGTGTCCTGCTGTGTCCTGATGTGTCCCCCGCTGTGTCCCGCTGTGTCCCCACAGTGTCTCTGCTGTGTCCCGCTGTGTCACACTGTGGCCCGTGGTGTCCCCAGCTGTGTACCCCGCTGTGTCCCTCTGTGTCCCCGCAGGGTCACCTCTGTTTCCAGCTGTGTCACCGCTGTGTCCCGCTGTGACCCCTCTCTGTCTCCGCTGTCCCCCGCTGTGTCCCCCGCTGTGTCCTGCTGTGTCCCGCTGTGTCCCCCACTGTGTCCCGCTGTGTCCCCGCAGTGTCTCGGCTGTGTCCCGCTGTGTCACACTGGCCCGTGGTGTCCCGCTGTGTCCCCACTGTATCGACACTGGGTCCCGCTGGGTCCCGCTGTGTCCTCGCTGTGTTCCCCATTGTGTCCCGGTGTGTCCCCCGCTGTGTCCCCCGCTGTGTCCCGCTGTGTCCACGTTGTCCCATGGTGTGTCCCTGCTGTCCCCAGCTGTGTCTCCCGCTGTGTTCCGATGTGTAACTCTGTGTCCCCGCTGTGTCCCCGCTGTGTCCGGCTGTGTCCCCCGTTGAGTCACCCGCTGTGTCCCGCTGTGTCCCGCAGTGTCACCGCTGTCCCCCGCTGTGTCCCACTGTGTCCCGCTGTGTCCCGGCTGTGTCCCGCTGTGTCCCCCGCTGTGTCCCCCACAGTGTGACCTGTATCCCCTGCTGTGTCCACTGCTGTGTCCCACTGTGTCCTC
>NW_012288860.1:0-20596 GCF_000151885.1 Dipodomys ordii | reverse complement strand
TCCCGCTGTGTCCCGCTGTGTCCCCGCTGTGTACCGCTGTGTCCCCTGTGTTCCCGGTGTGTCCCGCTGTGTCCCCACTGTGTACTCGTTGTGTCCCCCGCTGTGGCCCCGCTGTGTCCCGCTGTGTCCCCGCTGTGTCCCGCTGTGTCACCGCAGTGTACCCACTGTGTCCTGCTGAGTCCCTGCTGTGTCCCCCTGTGTCTAGCTGTTTTCCCCGCTGTATCCCCTCTGTGTCCACCGCTGTGTCCCGCTCTGTCCCGCTGTGTCCTGCTGTGTCCCGCTCTGTCCCACGCTGTGTCCCTCGCTGTGTCCCCCGCTGTGTCCCCGCTGTGTCCCCGCTATGTCCCGCTGTGTCCCCCGCTGTGTCCCGCTGTGTCCCGCTGTGTCCCTGCTCTGACCACTGTGTCTTCCGCTGTGTCCCGCTGTGTTCCGCTGTGTCCCTACTGTGTCCCGCTGTGTCCATGCTGTGTGCCCGCTGTGTCCCGCTGTGTACTCCGTTGTTTCCAGCTGTGTCACCGCTGTGTCCCGCTGTGTCCCCTCTCTGTCTCCGCTGTCCCGCGCTGTGTCCCCCGCTGTGTCCTGCTGTGTCCCGCTGTGTCCCCCGCTGTGTCCCGCTGTGTCCCCGCAGTGTCTCCACTGTGTCCCGCTGTGTCACACTGTGGCCCGTGGTGTCCCCAGCTGTGTACCCCGCTGTGTCCCGCTGTGTCCCCACTGTATCGACGCTGAGTCCCGCTGGGTCCCGCTGTGTCCTCGCTGTGTTCCCCATTGTGTCCCGCTGTGTCCCCCGCTGTTTCCCCCGCTGTGTCCCGCTGTGTCCACGTTGTCCCCCGGTGTGTCCCTGCTGTCCCCAGCTGTGTCTCCCGCTGTGTTCCGATGTGTCCCGCTGTGTCCCCGCTGTGTCCCTGCTGTGTCCTGCTGTGTCCCCCGCTGTGTCCCCTGCTGTGTCCCGCTGTGTCCCGCTGTGTCACCGCTGTCCCCCGCTGTGTCCCACTGTCCCCCGCTGTGTCCCACTGTGTCCCGCTGTGTCCCCCGCTGTGTCCCTGCTGTGTCCCTGCTGTCTCCCCACTGTGTCCCGGTGTGTCCCGCTGTGTCCTCGCTATGTCCCCCGCTGTGTCCCGCTTTGTCCCCTGCTGTGTCCCGATGTGTCCCGCTGTTTACCCCGTTGTGTCCCGCTCTGTACCTGCATTGTCCACGCTGTGTCCTGCTGTGTCTCGCTGTTTTCCCGCTGTGTCCTGCTGTGTCCCCGCTGTGTCCCTCTCTGTGTCCCGCTGTGTCGCGCTGTGTTCCCCGCTGTGTCCCGCTGTGTCACCGCAATGTCCCCGCTCTATCCCGCTGTGTCCCGCTGTGTTCCGTGGTGTCCTGCTTTGTCCCCTGCTGTGTCCCCCACTGAGTACCCGCTGTGTCCCGGCTGTGTCCCGCTGTGTCCTCCCTGTGTCCCCTGCTGAGTCCTACTCTGTCCCCGCTGTGTCTCGCTGTATCCTCCCTGTGTCCCTCGCTGTGTTCCGCACTGTCCTCCGCTGTGTTCCTCTGTGTCCCGCTGTGTCCCCCGCTGTATCGGCGCTGTGTCCTGCTGTGTCCCGCTGTGTCCTCGCTGTGTTCCCCACTGTGTCCCGCTGTGTTTCCCGCTGTGTCCCCCGCTCTGTCCCGCAGTGTCCCGCGCTGTGTCCCCGCTGTGTCCCGCTGTGTCCCCGCTGTGTCCCCACTGTGTCCTTGCTGTGTCCTGCTGTGTCCTGCTGTGTCCCCCGCAATGTCCCGCTGTGTCCCCCGCTGTGTCCTGCTGTGTCCCACTGTGTCCCACGCTGTGTCCCCCGATGTGTCCTGCTGTGTCCCCCGCTGTGTCCCCGCTGTGTCCCCGCTGTGTCCCGCTGTGTCCCGCTGTGTCCCCCACTGTGTCCCCTGCTGTGTCTCCACTGTGTCCCCACTCGGTCCCACTGGGTCCCGCTGGGGACCCTGCTGTTTCCCCGCTGTGTCCCGCTGTGTTCTCTCTCCATCCCCCGCTCTGTTCCGCATTGTCCTCGCTGTGTCCCCTGATGTGTCCTCACTGTGTCCCCTGCTGTGAACCGCTGTGTCCTCCATTGTGTCCCCCGATGTGTCCTGCTGTGTCCCCCGCTGTGTCCCCGCTGTGTCCCCGCTGTGTCCTGCTGTGTCCCTCTGTGTCCCCCACTGTGGCCCCCGCTGTGTCCCCACTGTGTCCCCGCTCGGTCCCGCTGGGTCCTGCTGGGTCCCCTGCTGTGTCCCCGCTGTGTCCCGCTGTGTCCTCGCTCCATCCCCCGCTCTGTCCCGCAGTGTCCTCGCTGTGTCCCCTGCTGTGTCCCGCTGTGTCCCCTGCTGTGTCCCGCTGTGTCCCGCTGTGTCCCTCTCTTTACCGCTGTGTCCCCGCTGTGTCCCGTTGTGTCCCCCGCTCTGTCCCACGCTGTGTTTCGCTCTGTCCTCTCTGTGTCCCCTACTGTGTCCCGTTGTGTCCCCAGCTGTGTACCCCGCTGTGTCCCGCTGGGTCCCCGCTGTATCGACGCTGTGTCCCTCTGGATCTTGCTGTGTCCTCGCTGTGTTCCCCGCTGTGTCTCGCTGTGTCCCCGCAGGGTCACCTCTGTTTCCTGCTGTGTCCCGCTGTGTCTCCCGCTATGTCCCCCGCTTTGTCGCCGTTGTGTCCCGCTGTGTCCTGCTGTGTCTCCCGCTGTTTCCCGTTGTATCCCCAGCTGTGTACCCCGCTGTGTCCCGCTGTGTCACACTGTGTCCCTTGGTGTCCCGCTTTGTCCCCCACTGTGTAAACCGGTGAGTCCCCGCTGCGTCCCCGCTGTGTCCTGCTTTGTCCTCGCTGTGTCCCCCGCTGTCTCCCGCTCTGTCCCCCGCTGTGTCTCATGCTTTGTCCCCGCTGTGTCCTACTGTGTCCCGCTGTGTCCCCCACTGTGTCCCTTTGTGTCCCAGGCTGTGTTACCAGCTGTGTAACGCTGTGTCCCCGCTGTGTCCCGCTGTGTCCCGGCTGGTTCCCTGCTGTGTCCCGCTGTGTCCCGCTGTGTCCCCGCTGTGTCTCCCACTGTGTCCCCGCTGTGTCCCTGCTATGTCCCGCTGTGTCCCCCGCTGTGTCCCGCTGTGTCCCGCTGTGTCCCTGCTCTCCCCCACTGTGTCCCCCGCTGTGTCCCGCTGTGTCACCGAAGTGTCTCCGCTGTGTCCCGCTGTGTCACACTGTGGCCCGTGGTGTCCCCAGCTGTGTACCCCGCTGTGTCCCGGTGTGTCCCCACTGTATCGACGCTGTGTCCCGCTGTGTCCTCGCTGTGTTCCCCATTGTGTCCCGCTGTGTCCCCCGCTGTGTCCCGCTGTGTCCACGTTGTCCCCCAGTGTGTCCTTGCTGTCCCCAGCTGTGTCTCACGCTGTGTTCCGATGTGTCCCGCTGTGTCCCCACTGTGTCCCCACTGTGTCCGGCTGTGTCCCCCGCTGTGTCCCCCGCTGTGTCCTGCTGTGTCACCGCTGTCTCCCGCTGTGTCCCACTGTGTCCCGCTGTCCTCACTGTTTCCCCCGCTGTGTCCCGCTGTGTCCCGCTGTGTCCCCCGCGGTGTCCTGCTATGTCTCGTTGTCTCCTGCTGTGTCCCGCTGTGTCTCCGCTGTGGCCCACTGTGTATCCCGCTGTGTCCCCGCTTTGTCCCACTCTGTCCCCCGCTCTGTCTCCCGAAGTGTCCCGCTGTGTCCCTCGCTGTGTCCCGCTGTGTCCCACTGTGTCCCCGCTGTGTCGTGCTCTTGTCCCGCTGTAACCTCTCTTGTCCCCCTCTGTGTCCCTCTGTGTCCCCCGCTGTGTCCCCCGCTGTGTCCCGTTGTGTTCCCATTGTCCCCCGGTGTGTCCCCGCTTTCTACCGCTGTGTTCCCTGCTGTGTCCTGCTGTGTCCCGCTGTGTCCCGCTTTGTCCCTGCTGTATCCCCCGCTGTGTCCCACTGTGTCTCCTGCTGTGTCCCCGCTATGTGCTGCTGTGTCCCGTTGTGTCCCGCAGTATTACCCACTCTGTCGGGCTGTGTCCTCGCATTGTCCCCGCTCTGTCCCGCTGTGTACCCAGCTGTGTCCAGCTGTGTCCCCGCTGTTTCCCGCTGTGTCCCCCACTGTGTCCCGCTGTGTCCTGCTGTGTCCTGTTGTGTCCCCCGCTGTGTCCCGTTGTGTCCCACTGTGTCCCCCGCTGTGTCCCTGCTGTGTCCCTGCTGTGTCCCCACTGTGTCCCGCTGTGTCCCGCTGTGTCCGCGCTGTGTCCCACGCTGTGTTTCGCTCTGTCCTCTCTGTGTCCCCTGCTGTGTCCCGTTGTGTCCCCAGCTGTGTACCCCGCTGTGTCCCGCTGGGTCCCCGCTGTATCGACGCTGTGTCCCTCTGGATCTTGCTGTGTCCTTGCTGTGTTCCCCACTGTGTCTAGCTGTGTACCCCTCTGTGTCCCCCGCTGTGTCCCGCTGTGTCCCTCGCTGTGACCCGCTGTGTCCCGCTGTGTCACGCTCTGTCCTGCTCTGTCGCCGCTGTGTCCCACTGTGTCCCGCTCTGTCCCCACTGTGTGCCCGCTCTGTCCCGTTGTGTACCCCGCTGTGTCCAGCTGTGTCCCGCTGTGTCCCTCGTTGTGACCCGCTGTGTCCCGCTGTGTCACGCACTGTCCTGCTCTGTCACCGCTGTGTCCCACTGTGTCCCGCTCTGTCCCCACTGTGTGCCTGCTGTGTCCCGCTGTGTACCCCGCTGTGTCCAGCTGTGTCCCCGCTGTGTCCCGCTGTGTCCCCTCTCTGTCCCCTGCTGTCCCCCGCTGTGTCCCTCGCAGTGTCCCGCTATTTCCCGCTCTGTCCCCCGCTTTGTCCCGCTGTGTCCCTGCAGTGTCCCCGCTGTGTCCCGCTGTGTCACACTGTGTCCAGTGGTGTCCCGCTTTGTTTCCCGCTGTGTCCTCGCTGCGTTTCCCGCTGTGTCCCACTGTGTAACCCTCTGTGTCCCCCGCTGTGTCCCGCAGTGTACCCCGCTGTGTCCAGCTGTGTCCTCGCTGTGTCCCCCGCTCTCTCCTGCTTTGTCCCACGCTGTGTCCCGCTGTGACCTGCTGTGTCTTCGCTGTGTCCCCCGCTGTGTCCCGCTGTGTCCCCGCTGTCTCCCCCGCTGTGTCCCGCTGTGTCCCGCTGTGTATCCCGCTGTGTCCCGCTATGTACCCGCAGTGTCCTCTCTTTGTCCCGCTGTGTCCCACTGTGTCCTGTGGTGTCCCAGTTTGTCCCCCGCTGTGTCCCCCGGTGAATCCCCGGTGAGTCCCTGCTGTGTCCCCCACTGGGTCCCGCTCTGTCCTCGCTGTGTCCCACGCTGTGTTCCGCTGGGTCCTCGCTGTGTCCCGCGATGTGTCCCGTTGTGTCCCCAGCTGTGTACCCCGCTGTGTCCTGCTGTGTCCCCGCTGTATGGACGCTGTGTCCCGCTGGGTCCCGCTGGGTCCTCGCTGTGTTGCCCGCTGTGTCCCGCTGTGTACCCCTCTGTGTCCCCCTCTGTGTCCCGCTGTGTCCCCCGCTGTGTCCCGCTGTGTCCCGCTGTGTCCCCCGCTGTGTCCCTGCTGTGTCCCCGCTGTATCGACGCTGTGTCCCGCTGTGTCCTCGCTATGTCCCCTGCTGTGTCCCGCTGTGTCCCCACAGTGTCCCCTGCTGTGTCCCACTGTGTCCCGCTGTGTACCTCGCTGTGTCCCGCTATGTCCCCGCATTGTCCACGCTGTGTCCCGCTGTGTCTCGCTGTGTCCTCGCTGTGTCCCAGGCTGTGTTCCGCTGTGTCCCCACTGTGACCGCTGTGTCCTCCATGTGTCCCCCGCTGTGTCCTTGTCTCTCCCCCGCTATGTCCCGCTGTGTCCCCGCTGTGACCCACTATGTCCTCCCTGGGTCCCTCGCTGTGTTCCGCACTGTCCTCCGCTGTGTCCCTCTGTGTCCCACTTTGTCCCCCGCTGTATCGACGCTGTGTCCTGCTGGGTCCGGCTGGGTCCTCTCTGTGTTCCCCACTGTGTCCCGCTGTGTCCACCGCTGTGTCCCCCGATGTGTCCCGCAGTGTCCCGCGCTGTGTCCCCACTGTGTCCCCCGCTATGTCCCGCTGTGTCCCACTATGTCCGGCTGTGTCCTCCGCTGTGTCCCTGCTGTGTCCCAGCTGTGTCCCACTGTGACCACCTTTGTCCCTCTGTGTCCCCCCCCTGAATCCCCGCTGTTTTCCCGCTGGGCCCCGCTGTGTCCCTGTTGTGTCCCGCTCTGTCCCCCGCTATGTCTCCTGCTTTGTCCCCACTGTGTCCTCGCTGTGTCCGACGCTGTGTTCCGCTGGGTCCTCGCTGTGTCCCCCAATGTGTCCCGTTGTGTCCCCAGCTGTGGACCGCGCTGTGTCCTGCTGTGTCCCCGCTGTATCGACGCTGTGTCCCACTGGGTCCCGCTGTGTCCTCGCTGTGTTCCCCGCTGTATTCAGCTTTGTTCCCAATGTGTACACCGCTGTGTCCTGCTGTGTCCCCCGCTGTGTCCCCGCTGTGTCAGGCTGTATCCCGCTGTGTCCTCACTGTGTCCCGCGCTGTGTCCCGCAGTGTCCCGCTGTGTCCCCGCTGTGTCCTCGCTGTGTCCCGCTGTGGCATGCTGTGTCCTCTGCTGTATCCCCGCTGTGTCCCACTGTATCCCGTGGTGTCCCGCTTTCTCTCCCGCTGTGTCACCCCCTGAATCCCCGAGTGTCCTGCTGTGTCCCCCGCTGTATCTCACTGTTTCACCCGCTGTGTCCCTCTGTGTCCCGCTGTGTCCTGCTGTGTCGCCCGCTTTGTCCAGATGTGTTCCTGCTGTATCCCGCTGTGTCCCGTTGTGTCCTCGCTGTGTCCCAACTGTGTCCCAGGTGTGTCCCCTGCTGTGTCTCCCGCTGTGTCCCGCTGTGTCCTCGCTGTGTCCCCCGCGGTGTCCTGCTGTGTCCTCCGCTGTGTCCCGTGCTGGGTAAAGCTGTGTCTCCCGCTGTGTCCCGCTGTGTCCTGCTGTGTCCCGCTGTGTCCCGCTGTGTCCCGCTGTGTCCTCGCTGTGTCCCCGCTGTGTCCCGCTGTGTAACCCGCTGTCTCCCACTGTGTCCCCGCTGTGTCCCGCTGTGTCCGGCTGTGTCCTCGCTGTGTCCCCGCTGTGTCCCGCTGTGTCACAAAGTGTCCCCTGCTGTGTCCCCCGCTTTGTCCCACTGTGTCCCGCTGTATCCCTCTGTGTCCCGTTGTGTCCTCGCTGTTTCCCCACTGTGTCCCAGCTGTGTCCGTGCCGCTGTGTCCTCGCTGTTTCCCCCGCTGTGTCCCGCTGTGTCCTGCTGTGTCCCCCGCGGTGTCCCGCTATGTCCCATTGTCTCCTGCTGTGTCCCGCTGTGTCTCCGCTGTGGCCCGCTGTGTATCCCGCTGTGTCCCCGCTGTGTCCCACTCTGTCCCCCGCTCTGTCCCCCGAAGTGTCCCGCTGTGTCCCTCGCTGTGTCCCGCTGTGTCCCACTGTGTCCCCACTGTGTCGTGCTCTTGTCCTGCTGTGACCTCTCTTGTCCCCCTCTGTGTTCCTCTGTGTCCCCTGCTGTGTCCCCCGCTGTGTCCTGTTGTGTCCCCATTGTCCCCCGGTGTGTCCCCGCTGTGTCCTGCTGTGTCGCCCGCTTTGTCCCCGCTGTGTCCCTGCTGTGTCCCGCTGTGTCCCGTTGTGTCCTCGCTGTGTCCCAACTGTGTCCCAGGTGTGTCTCCTGCTGTGTCCCCACTGTGTCCCCGCTGTTTCAGGCTGTGTCCCGCTGTGTCCTCGCTGTGTCCCTCGCGGTGTCCTGCTGTGTCCTCCGCTGTGTCCCGTGCTGGGTAAAGCTGTGTCCCCCGCTGTGTCCTGCTGTGTCCTGCTGTGTCCTGCTGTGTCCCGCTGTGTCCCGCTGTGTCCTCACTGTGTCCCTGCTGTGTAACCTGCTGTGTCCAACTGTGTCTCCTCTCTGTCCCGCTGTGTCCAGCTGTGTCCTCGCTGTGTCCCTGCTGTGTCCCGCTGTGTCCCGCTGTGTCCCAAAGTGTCCCCTGCTGTGTCCCCCACTTTGTCCCGCTGTATCCCTCTGTGTCCCGTTGTGTCCTCACTGTTTCCCCACTGTGTCCCAGCTGTGTCCGCACCGCTGTGTCCTCGCTGTGTCCCCCGCTGTGTCCTGCTGTGTCCCGCTGTGTCCCCCGCGGTGTCCCGCTATGTCCCGTTGTCTCCTGCTGTGTCCCGCTGTGTCTCCGCTGTGGCCCGCTGTGTATCCCGCTGTGTCCCCGCTGTGTCCCCCTCTGTCCCCCGCTCTGTCCCCCGAAGTGTCCCGCTGTGTCCCTCGCTGTGTCCCGCTGTGTCCCCGCTGAGTCGCGCTCTTGTCCCGCTGTGTCCTCTCTTGTCCCCCTCTGTGTCGCTCTGTGTCCCCCGCTGTGTCCCCGCTTTCTCGCGATGTGTTCCCTGCTGTGTCCCGCTGTGTCCCGCTTTGCCCCTCCTGTATCCCCCGCTGTGTCCCACTGTGGCTCCTGCTGTGTCCCCGCTATGTGCCGCTGTGTCCCGCTATGTCCCGCAGTATTCCCCACTGTGTCGGGCTGTGTCCTCACATTGTCCCCCCTCTGTCCCGCTGTGTACCCAGCTGTGTCCAGCTGTGTCCCCGCTGTGTCCCGCTGTGTCCCCCGCTGTGTCCCACTGTGTCCTGCTGTGTCCAGCTGTGTCCCGCTGTGTCTCGTTGTGTCCTTGCTATGTCCCCGATGTGTCCCGATGTGTACCCTGCTGTGTCCAGCTGTGTCCAAGATGTTTCTTGCTGGGCCGGCTGTATCCTCGCTGTGTATGCCGCTGTGTCCCGCTGTGTCCCCCGCTGTATCCCGCTGTGTCCTGCTGTGTCCCGCTTTGTCCCACTATGACCCGCTGTGTCCTCGCTGTGTACCCACCGTGTCCTGCAGTGTACCCCGTTGTGTCCAGCTCTGTCCCTTCTGTGTCCCGCTGTGTACTCGCTGTGTCCCCGCTGTGCCCTCCGCTGTGTCCCCTGCTTTGTTCCGCTGTGTCCCCCACTGTGTCCCGTGCTGTGTCCCGCTGTGTACCCGCTGTGTCCAGCCATGTCCCTCTGTGTCCCCGGATGATTCACGCTGTGTCCACCGCTGTGTCCCCGCTGTATCCCCCGCTGTGTCCCGCTCTGTCCTGCTCTGTCACTCTGTGTCACCCACTGTGTCCCCCACTGGGTTCTGCTGTGTGCCGCTGTGCCTGCTGTGTCCCCCGCTGTGTCACATTGTGTCCCGCTATGTCCCCCCTGTGTCCCCCGCTGTGTCCCCGCTGTGTCCCGCTGTGTCCTCGCTCTGTCCCCCGCTGTGTCCCGCTGTGTCCCGCTGTGTCCCCCGCGGTGTCCCGCGGTGTCCCGCTGTGTCCTCCTGTGTCCCGCTGTGTCTCTGCCGTGGCCCGCTGTGTATCCAGCTGTGTCCCCGCTGTGTCCTGCTCTGTCTCCCACTCTGTCCCCCGAAGTGTCCTGCTGTGTCCCTCACTATGTCCCGCTGTGTCCCACTGTGTCCCCGCTGTGCCCCGCTGTGTCCTGCTGTGTCCCGTTGTGTCCCGCTTTCTCTCCCGCTGTGTCACCCGCTGAATCCCCGCTGTGTTCCGCTGTGTCCCCCGCTGTGTCCCCCACTGTATCCCACTGTTTCCCCCGCTGTGTCCTTCTGTGTCCCGCTGTGTCCCACTGTGTCCCCCGCTTTGTCCCTGATGTGTCCTTGCTGTGTCCCCACTGTGTCCCAGGTGTGTCCCCTGCTGTGTCCCCGCTGTGTCTCTGCTGTGTCAGGCTGTGTCCCGCTGTGTCCTCGCTGTGTCGCCCGCTGTGTCCCGCTGTGTCCTCCGCTGTGTCTCGTGCTGGGTAAAGCTGTGTCCCACGTTGTGTCCCGCTGTGTCCTGCTGTGTCCCGCTGTGTCCCGCTGTGTCCTCGCTGTGTCCCCGCTGTGTCCCGCTGTGTAACCCGCTGTGTCCAGCTGTGTCCCCGCTGTGTCCCGCTGTGTCCGGCTGTGTCCTGCTGTGTCCCAAGGTGTCCCCTGCTGTGTCCCCCGCTTTGTCCCACTGTGTCCCGCTGTATCCCTCTGTGTCTCGTTGTGTCCTCGCTGTTTCCCCACTGTGTCCCAACTGTGTCCGTGCAGAGTCTCCGCTGCGTCCCACTGTGTATCCCGCTGTGTCCCCGCTGTGTCCCACTGTGTCCCCGCTGTGTCGTGCTCTGTTCCCGCTGTGTCCTCTTTTGTCCCCCTCTGTGTCCCTCTGTGTCCCCCGCTGTGTCCCCCACTGTGTCTCGTTGTGTCCCCATTATCCCCCGGTGTGTCCCCGCTTTCCCCCGCTGTGTTCCCTGCTGTGTCCCGCTGTGTCCCGCTGTGTCCCCGATGTGTCCCCCGCTGTGTCCCACTTTGTCTCCTGCTGTGTCCCCACTATGTGCCGCTGTGTCCCGCTGTGTCCCGCAGTATTCCCCACTGTGTCGGGCTGTGTCCTCGCATTGTCCCCGCTATGTCCCGCTGTGTAACCTGCTGTGTCCAGCTGTGTCCCGGCTGTGTTCCACTGGGCCGGCTGCATCCTCGCTGTGTCCCCCGGTGTGTCCCGCTGTATCCTGCTGTGTCCCGCTGTGTCCTGCTGTGTCCCCCGCTCAGTCCCACTGTGTCCTGCTGTGTCCAGCTGTGTACCGCTGTGTCCCGTTGTGTCCTCGCTATGTCCCCGCTGTGTCCCGCTGTGTACCCTGCTGTGTCCAGCTGTGTCCCCGCTGTGTTCCGCTGGGCCGGCTGTATCCTCGCTGTGTATCCCGCTGTGTCCCGGTGTGTCCCCCGCTGTGTCCCGCTGTGTCCTGCTGTGTCCCGCTGTGTCCCACTATGTCCTGCTGTGTCCTCGCTGTGTCCCCACAGTGTCCCGCTGTGTACCCCGTTTTGTCCAGCTCTGTCCCCTCTGTGTCACTCTGTGTCCTCGCTGTGTCCCCGCTGTGCCCTCTGCTGTGTCCCCCGCTTTGTCCCGCTGTGTCACCCACTGTGTCCCCTGCTGTGTCCCGCTTTGTACCCCGCTGTGTCCGGCTGTGTCCCTGGATGAGTAACGCTGTGTCCCCCGCTGTGTCCCCGCTGTTTCCCCGCTGTGTCCTGCTGTGTCCCCCGCTGTGTCCTGTTGTGTCCTCGCTATGTCCCCGCTGTGTCCCACTGTGTACCCTGCTGTGTCCAGCTGTGTCCCCGCTGTGTTCCGCTGGGCCGGCTGTATCCTCGCTGTGTATCCCGCTGTGTCCTTGCTGTGTCCCTTGCTGTGTCCCGCTGTGTCCCGCTGTGTCCCCCGCGGTGTCCCGCTGTGTCCCGCTGTGTCCTGCTGTGTCCCGCTGTGTCTCCGCCGTGGCCCGCTGTGTATCCCGCTGTGTCCCCGCTGTGTCCCGCTGTGTCCCCCGCTCTGTTCCCCGAAGTGTCCCGCTGTGTCCCTCGGTGTGTCCCGCTGTGTCCCAATGTGTCCCCGCTGTGTCCTGCTCTTGTCCCGCTGTGTCCACTCTTGTCCCCCTCTGTGTCCCTCTGTGTCCCCCACTGTGTCCCCCGCTGTGTCCCGTTGTGTCCCCATTGTCCCCCGGTGTCCCCGCTTTCCCCCGCTGTGTTCCCCGCTGTGTCCCTCTGTGTCCTGCTGTGTCGCCTGCTTTGTCCCCGCTATGTGCCTCTGTGTCCCGCTGTGTCCCGCGATATTCCCCACTGTGTCGGGCTGTGTCCTCGTATTGTCCCATCTCTGTCCCGCTGTGTACCCTGCTGTGTCCAGCTGTGTCCCCGCTGTGTCCCGCTGTGTCCGGCTGTGTCCCGCTGTGTCCCAAGGTGTGCCCTGCTGTGTCCCCCTCTTTGTCCCACTGTGTCCCGCTGTATCCCTTTGTGTCCCGTTGTGTCCTCGCTGTTTCCCCACTGTGTCCCAGCTGTGCCCGCGCAGTGTCTCTGCTGTGTCAGGCTGTGTCCCACTGTTTCCTCGCTGTGTCCCCCGCTGTGTACCCCCTGTGTCCTTCTGTGTCTCGCGCTGAGGCCCCCGCTGTGTCCGGGCTGTGTCCCCACTGTTCTCCGGTGTGACCATGCTGTGTTCCGCTGTGTTCTGCTGTGTCCCCGCTGTGTTTCACTGTGTCCCCCTGTGTCGCGCTGTGTCCCGCGCTGTCCCGCTGTGTCCCCTGCTGTGTCCCCTGCTGTGTCCCAACTGTGTCCCGCTGTGTACCTGCTGTCCCAAGTTGTGTCCCCGCTGTGTGCCGCTGTGTCCCTCTGTGTCCTCCGCTGTGTCCATGCTCTGTCCCGCTGTGTCCCCTTTGTCCCCCGCTGTGTCCCTGCTGTGTCCCCCGATTTTCCCGCTGTGTCCCTGGCTGTGTCCCCCGCTGTGTCCCGCTGTGTCCCCTGCTGTGTCCCGCTGTGTCCCCGCTGTGTCCCGCTGTGTCCCGCGTTGTCCTCCGCTTTGTCCCTCTGTGTCCCGCTGTGTCCCCCGCTCTGTCCCTGCTGTGTCCCGCTGTGTCCCCCGTTGTGTCCCGCTGTGTCCCACTGTGTCCCCCGCGGGGTCCTGCTGTATCCCGCTGTGTCCTGCTGTGTCCCTCTGTGTCTCCGCTATGTCTCCGCTGTGGCCCACTGTGTATCCCACTGTGTCCCCCTGTGTCCCGCTGTGTCCCCCGCTCTGTCCCTTGCTGTGTCCCGCTGTGTCCCACTGTGTCCCCGCTGTGTCTCACTCTTGTCCCGCTGTGTCCTCTCTTGTCCCCCTCTGTGTCCATCTGTGTCCCCTGCTTTGTCCCCCGCTGTGTCCCGTTGTGTGCCTTGTCCTCCAGTGTGTCCCCACTTTCCCCCGCTGTGTTCCCCGCTGTGTCCCGCTGCGTCCCGCTGTGTCCAGCTGTGTCCCTCTGTGTCCCTGGATGAGTAACGCTGTGTCCCCCGCTGTTTCCCTGCTCTGTCCCCCGCTGTGTCCCTGCTGTGTCCCGCTGTGTCCCCGCTGTGTCCCTCTGTATCACCCACTGTGTCCCCCGCTGTGTTCTGCTGTGTCCCGCTGTGTGCTCCGCTGTGTCACATTGTGTCCCGCTATGTCCCCACTGTGTCCCCTGCTCTGTCCCCGCTGTGTCCCGCTGTGTCCTCGCTCTGTCCCCCGTTGTGTCCCCCGCTGTATCCCGCTGTGTCCCCCGTTGTGTCTCCTCTGTGTCCACCGCTGTGTCCCCGCTGTGTGCTGCTGTGTCCCCGCTGTGTCCGGCTGTGTCGCAGACTGTGTCCCACGCTGTGTCCCACTGTGTCCCCGCTGTGTCCCTCACTGTGTCCCCACTGTGTCCCACTGTGTCCACGCTGTGTTCCCCATTGTGTCCCTCTGTGTCCGCACTGATTTCCGCTGTGTCCCCCTATGTCCCGCTATGTCCGGCTGTGTCCCCGCTGTGTCCCGCTGTGTCCTCTGCTGTGTCCCGCTGTGTCCTGCTGTGTCCCGCTGTGTCCCACTGTGTCCCGCTGTGTCCCCGCTGTGTCCCCACAGTGACCCGTTATGTACCCCGTTGTTTCCAGCTCTGTCTCCGCTGTTTCCCACTGTCTCCTCGCTGTGTCCCCACTGTGTCCTCCGCTGTGTCCCCCCGCTTCGTCCCGCTGTGTCTCCACTGTGTCCCCCGCTGTGCCCCGCTGTGTCCCCGCTGTGTCCCTGCTTGTTCCCGCTGTGTCCCACTGTGTCCTCGCTTGTGCCCCTCTGTGTCCCGCTGTGTCCCCCGCTGTGTCCCCCGTTGTGTCCCTCTGGGTCCGCATTGTGTCCCGCTGTGTCCCTTCTGTGTCCCCCTATGCCCCACTGCGTCCGGCTGTGTCCCCGCTGTGTCCCCGCTGTGTCCCCCACTGTGTCCCGCTGTTTCCACGCTGTGTCCTCCGCTGTGTCCCGCTTTGTCCCCTACTGTGTCCTCCGGTGTGTCCTGCTGTGTCCCCCGCTGTGTCCTGCTGTGTCCCGCTGTGTCCCGCTGTTTCCTGCTGTGTCCCTCTGTGTCCCGTTGTGTCCTCGCTGTGTCCCTGCTGTCTCTACGCTGTGTCCCCGCTGTGTCAGACTGTGTCCCGCTGTGTCCTCGCTGTGTCCTCCGCTGTGTCCCGCTGTGTCCTCCCCTGTGTCTCGCGCTGTGTCCCGCTGTGTCCCCCGTTGTGTCCCGCTGTTTAATGCTGTGTCCCGCTGTGTCCGGCTGTGTCCCTCTCTGTCCTCGCTGTGTCCCCGCTGAGTCCCGCTGTGTACCCCGCTGTGTCCAGCTGTGTCCCGCTGTGTCCCGCGCTGTGTCCCGCTGTGTCCCCCCGTGTGTCCTCTGCTGTGTCCCACTGTGTCCCTCACTTTGTCCTCCAGTGTGTCCCGCTGTGTCCCCCCCTGTGTCCTGGTGTGTCCTGCTGTGTCCCGCTGTTTCCTGCTGGGACCCTCTGTGTCCAGTTGTGTCCTCACTGTGTCCCCTGATGTCCCACTGTGTCCGGCTGTGTCCCCGCTGTGTCCCGCTGTGTCCCTCTGTGACCTCGCTGTGTCCCCACTGTGTACCCCTGTGTACCGTGCTCTGTCCAGCTGTGTCCCCGCTGTGTCCCGCTGTGTCCCGCTGTGTACCCCGCTATTTCCCGCTTTGTTCCCGCTGTGTCCCGTTGTGTCCCCCTCTGTGTCCCGCTCTGTCCCTCGCTGTGTCCGGATGTGTCCCGCTGTGTCCCCGCTGTATCCCCCGATGTGTACTCCACTGTGTCCCGCTGTGTCCACCGCTATGTCCCCCGCTGTGTCCCGCTGTGTCGCCCGCTGTATCCCGCTGGGTCCCCCATTGTGTCTCCTCTGTGTCCACCGCTGTGTCCCCTGCTGTGTCCCGCAGTGTCCCCCGAGGTGTCCCGCTGTGTCTCCGCCGTGGCCCGCTGTGTATCCCACTGTGTCCCCGCTGTGTCCTGCTGTGTCCCCCGCTCTGTCCCCCGAAGTGTCCCGCTGTGTCCCTCGCTGTGTCCCGCTGTGTCCCACTGTGTCCCCGCTGTGTCCCACTCTTGTCCCGTTGTGTCCTCTCTTGTCCCCCTCTGTGTCCCTCTGTGTTGCCCGCTGTGTCCCCCGCTGTGTCCCGTTGTGTCCCCACTGTCCCCCAGTGTTTCCCCGCTTTCCCCCGCTGAGTTCCCCGCTGAGTCCCGCTGTGTCTTGCTGTGTCCCGCTGTGTCCCTGCTGTGTCCCCTGCTGTGTCCCACTGTGTCGCCTACTGTGTCCCCACTATGTGCCTCTGTGTCCCGCTATGTCCCGTGATATTCCCCGCTGTGTCGGGCTATGTCCTCGTATTGTCCCATCTCTGTCCCGTTGTGTACCCTGCTGTGTCCAGCTGTGTCCCCGCTGTGTCCTGCTGTGTCCCCCGCTGTGTCCCCGGCTGTGTCCTGCTGTGTCTCCCGCTGTGTCCCTGCTGTGTCAGGCTGTGTCCCACTGTGTACTCACTGTGTCCCGTGCTGTTCCCGCTGTGTCCCCCGCTCTGTCCCCCTGTGTCCTGCTGTGTCCCGCTGTGTCCCGCTGTGTCCAGCTGTGTCCTCGCTGTGTCCCCACTGTGTCCCGCTGTGTACCCCGATGTATCCAACTTTGTCCCCAATGTGTACGCCGCTGTGTCCCGCTGTGTCCCCCGCTGTGTCCACGATGTGTCAGGCTGTATCTCGCTGTGTCTTCACTGTGTCCTGTGCTGTGTCCTCACTGTGTCCCCGCTTTTTCCTCGCTGTGTCCCGCTATTTCCCGCTGTGTCCCCTGCAATGTCCCGCTGTATCCTCTGCTGTGTCCTGCTGTGTCCCACTGCGTCCCTCGCTGTGTCCCCGCTGTGGCATGCTGTGTCCTCTGCTGTATCCCTGCTGTGTCCCGCTGTGTCTCGTGGTGTCCCGCTTTCTCTCCCGCTGTGTCACCCGCTGAATCCCTGCTGTGTCCCGCTGTGTCCCCCGCTGTGTCCCCCGCTGTATCCCACTGTTTCCCCCGCTGTGTCCCTCTGTGTCCCTCTGTGTCCCTCTGTGTCGCCCGCGTTGTCCCCGATGTGTCCCTGCTGTGTCCCTCTGTTTCCCGTTGTGTCCTCGCTGTGTCCCCAATGTGTCCCAGGTGTGTCCCCTGCTGTGTCCCAGCTGTGTCCCCACTGTGTCAGGCTGTGTCCCACTGTGTCCTCGCTGTGTCCCCTGCTGTGTCCCGCTGTGTCCCGCTGTATCCTCCGCTGTGTCCCGTGCTGGGTAAAGCTGTGTCCCCCGCTGTGTCCCGCTGTGTCCCGCTGTTTCCCGCTGTGTCCTCGCTGTGTCCCCGCTGTGTCCCGCTGTGTAGTCCGCTGTGTCCAGCTGTGTCTCCGCTGTGTCCCGCTGTGTCCGGCTGTGTCCTCGCTGTGTGCCCGCTGTGTCCCGCTGTGTCCCAAAGTGTCCCCTGCTGTGTCCCCCGCTTTGTCCCACTGTGTCCCGCTGTATCCCTCTGTGTCCCGTTGTGTCCTCGCTGTTTTCCCACTGTGTCCCAGCTGTGTCCACGCAGTGTCCCCGCTGTGTCAGGCTGTGTCCCGCTGTTTCCTCGCTGTGTCCCCCGCTGTATCCCACTGTGTCCTCCGCTGTGTCCCGTGCTGTGTCAAGCTGTGTCCCCCGCTGTGTCCCCCGCTGTGTCCTGCTGTGTCCCTCTGTGTCCCGATGTGTCCAGCTGTGTTCTTGCTGTGTCTCCAGCAGTGTCACGCTGTGTCCTTGCTGTGTCCCGCTGTGTCCCGCTGTGTCCTCTCTTGTCCCCCTCTGTGTCCCTCTGTGTCCCCCGCTGTGTCCCCGCTGTGCCGCGTTGTGTCCCCATTGTCCCCCGGTGTTTCCCCGCTTTCCCCCGCTGTGTACCCTGCTGTGTCCAGCTGTGTCCCTGCTGTGTTCCGCTGGGCCGGCAGTATCCTCGTTGTGTATCCCGCTGTGTCCAGCTGTGTCCCCGCTGTGTCCCGCTGTGTCCCCGGCTGTGACCCGCTGTGTCCCGCTGTGTCCCCCACTGTGTCCCCTGCTGTGTCCCGCTGTGTACCCCACTGTGTCCGGCTGTGTCCCTCTGTGTCCCTGGATGAGTAACGCTGTGTCCCCCGCTGTTTCCCTGCTCTGTCCCCCGCTGTGTCCCTGCTGTGTCCCGCTGTGTCCTGCTGTGTCCCACTGTGTCAACCACTGTGTCCCCCGCTGTGTTCTGCTGTGTCCCGCTGTGTGCCCCGCTGTGTCACATTGTGTCCCGCTATGTCCCCACTGTGTCCCCCGCTCTGTCCCCGCTGTGTCCCGCTGTGTCCTCGCTCTGTCCCCCGCTGTGTCCCGCTGTGTCCGCACTGTTTCCCCATTGTGTCCCTCTGTGTCCGCACTGTTTCCCGCTGTGTCCCCCTATGTCCCGCTATGTCCGGCTGTGTCCAGCTGTGTCACGTGGTGTCCCGCTTTGTCTCCCACTGTGTCACCCGCTGAGTCCCCGCTGTGTCCCGTTGTGTCTCCGCTGGGTCCCCCGATGTGTCCCGCTGTGACCCTGGCTGTGTCCCCCGCTGTGTTCCGCTATGTCCCCGGCTGTGTCCCGCTGTGTCCCCGCTGTGTCCCTCTGTGTCCCTCTCTGTCCCCCGCTGTGTCCCGCTGTGTCCCTCTTTGTGCCCCGCTCTGTGCCCGCTGTGTCCGGCTGTGTCCCCCGCTGTGTCCCGCTGTGTCCCGCTGTGTCCCCCGCGGTGTCTCGCTATGTCCCGTTGTGTACTGCTGTGTCCTGCTGTGTCTCCGCTGTGGCCCGCTGTGTATCCCGCTCTGTCCCCGCTGTGTCCCACTCTGTCCCCCGCTCTGTCCCCCGAAGTGTCCCGCTGTGTCCCTCGCTATGTCCGCGCTGTGTTCCGCTGTGTACTCTGCTGTGTCCAGCTGTGTCCCTGCTGTGTCCAGCTGGGCCGGCTGTATCCTCACTGTGTATCCCGCTGTGTCCAGCTGTGTCCCCGCTGTGTCCCGCTGTGTCCCCGGCTGTGACCCGCTGTGTCCCGCTGTGTCCCCCGCTGTGTCCCGCTGTGTCCTGCTGTGTCCCGCAGTGTCCCACTATGACCCGCTGTGTCCTCGCTGTGTCCCCACAGTGTCCCACTGTGTACCCCGTTGTGTCCAGCTCTGTCCCCGCTGTGTCCCGCTGTGTACCCTGCTGTGTCCAGCTGTGTCTCCGCTGTGTCCCGCTGTGTCCTGCTGTGTCCCGCTGTGTCCGACTATGTCCCGCTGTGTCCCGCTGTGTCCCCCGCGGTGTCCCGCTGTGTCCCGCTGTGTCCTGCTGTGTCCCGCCCTGGCCCGCTGTGTATCCAGCTATGTCCCCGCTGTGGCCTGCTGTGTCCCCCGCTCTGTCCCCCGAAGTGTCCCGCTGTGCCCCTCGCTGTGTCCCGCTATGTCCCACTGTGTCCCCGCTGTGTCCTGCTCTTGTCCCGCTGTGTCCTCTCTTGTCCCCCTCTGTGTCCCTCTGTGTCCCCCACTGTGTCCCCCGCTGTGTCCCGTTGTGTCCCCATTGTCACCCGGTGTGTCCCCACTTGCCCCCGCTGTGTCCCCCGCTGTGTCCCACTGTGTCGCCTGCTGTGTCCCCACTATGAGCCTCTGTGTCCCGCTGTGTCCCGCGATATTCCCCGCTGTGTCGGGCTGTGTCCCCGCTGTGTCAGGCTGTGTCCCACTGTGTACTCACTGTGTCCCCCGCAATGTCCCGCTGTGTCCCTGCTTTGTCCGGCTGTGTCCCCGGCTGAGTCCCCTTTGTGTCCGCCGCTGTGTCCCACTGTGTTCCGCTGTGTCCTGTTGTGTCCTCGCTGCATCACACGCTCTGTCCCGCTGTGTCCTCACTGTGTCCCCGCTGTGTCCCGCTGTGTCCCCCGCTGTGTAACACTGTGTCCCCCGCTGTGTCCCCCGCTGTGTCCCCGCTGTGTCCCGCTGTCTCCCGCTGTGTCCCCTGCTGTGTCCCTGCTGTGTCCTGCTATGTCCCGCTGTTTCCCTCTGTGTCCTCGCTGTATCCCCCGCTCTGTCCAGCTGTGTCCTCACTGTGTCCCCCGTTGTGTCCCGCTGTGTCCCCCGCTGTGTCCGACTGTGTCACGCTGTGTCCTGCTCTGTCCCCGATGTGTCCCGCTGTGTCCCCACTGAGTCCCGCTGTGTCGCCCGCTCTGTCCCCCGCTTTGTCCGGCTGTATCCTCCACTGTGTCCCGCTGTGTCCCGCTGTGTCCCCCGCTTTGTCCTGCTGTGTGCCCGCAGTGTCCCCGCTTTGTCCGGCTGTGTCCCACTGTGTCCCGTGGTGTCCCACGTTGTCCCCCGCTGTGTCCCTCGCTGAGTCCCCTTTGTATCCGCTGCTGTGTCCCACTGTGTTCTGCTGTGTCCCATTGTGTCCTCGCTGTGTCTTCGCTGTATCCCCCGCTGTGTCCCGCTGTGTCCCCCACTGTGTCCCGCTGAGTCCCGCTGTGTCCCGCTCTGTCCCCGATGTGTCCCGCTGTGTCTCGCTGTGTCCCGCTGTGTCCCCCGCTGTGTCCCCCGCTGTGTCCCTGCTGTGTCTCGCTGTGTCCCGCTGTGTCCCCCGCTGTGTCCCCCGCTGTGTCCCCAGCTGTGTCCCCACTGTGTCCCCGCTGGGTCCCGCTGGGTCCCACTGTGTCCCCTGCTTGGTCCCCGCTGTGTCCCGCTGTGTCCCGCTGTGTCCCGCTGTGTCCCGCTGTGTCCTCGCTGTATCCCCCGCTCTGTCCCGCTGTGTCCTCGCTTTGTCCCACGCTGTTTCCCGCTTTGTCCCCCCTGTGTCCGCCGCTCTGTCCCGCTGTATCCCCAGCTGTGTCCCGCTGTGTCCCCAGCTGTGTCCCCGCTTTTTCCCCCTGTGTTCCGCTGTGTCCCCCTTTGTCCTCGCTGTGTATCCTGCACTGTCCCGCTGTGTCCCCCGCTATGTCCCGCTGTGTCACGCTGTGTCCCACTCTGTCCCCACTGTGTCCCGCTGTGTCCCCCGCTGTGTCCTCGCTGTGTCCCCGCTGTGTCCTGCTCTTTCCTCACTGTGTCCCCCGCTGTGTCCCTCGCTGTGTCCCCGCTGTGTCCTGCTGTGTCCCTGCTGTACCCGGTTGTGTCCCCGCTGTGTCCCTCTGTGTTCTGCAGTGTCCCCGCTGTGTCCCCCGCTGTGTCCCCCTGTGTCCCGCTGTGTCCCACACTTTGTCCCGCTGTGTCCCCCGCTGTGTCCCCTGCTATGTCCCCGCGGTATCCCGCTGTGTCCCTGCTGTACCCGGTTGTGTCCCCGCTGTGTCCCTCTGTGTCCCCCGCTGTGTCCATGCTCTGTCCCGCTGTGTCCGCGTTTTCCCCCTCTGTGTCCCCAATGTCCCCCGCTTTGTCCCGCACTGTCCACGCTGTGTCCCCCGCTGAGTTCGCACTGTGTCCTGCTTTGTCGCCCGCTGTGTCCCCTCTGTGTCCCCCGCTGTGTCCCCCGCTGAGTCACCGGCTGTGTCCACCGATGTGTCCCACTGTGTCCCGCAGTGTCCCCGTCTGTGTCCCACTGTGTCCCCGCTGTGTCCCGCTGTGTCCCGCTTTGTCCTCCGCTGTGTCCCCGCTGTGTCCCGCTCTGTCCCGCTCTGTCCTCCGCTGTGTCCCCGCTGTGTCCTGCTGTGTCCCACTGTGTCTC
Organism: Dipodomys ordii; assembly: GCF_000151885.1. Lineage (NCBI taxonomy): Eukaryota > Metazoa > Chordata > Mammalia > Rodentia > Heteromyidae > Dipodomys > Dipodomys ordii. The sequence goes on along the minus strand of NW_012288860.1, from coordinate 140 downwards.
GCTGTGTCCCTGCTGTGTTCCGCTGTGTCCCGCTTTGTCCTCCGCTGTGTCCCCGCTGTGTCCCGCTCTGTCCCGCTCTCTCCTCTGCTGTGTCCCCAATGTGTCCTGCTGTATCCCACTGTGTCTCGCATGTGTCCCCG
>NW_012288859.1:0-7004 GCF_000151885.1 Dipodomys ordii | reverse complement strand
TCAATACAACGGCGACACTGCGTGGATACAGCGAGACACAGCGAGGGACACAGCAGGACACAGCGGGACACAGAGGGGGACAAGGCGGGACACAGCGGGGGACAGAGCGGGGGACACAGCGAGACACAAAGGGTACAAAGCGAGACACAGCAGATTACACAGCGGGCACACAGCCGGGACACAGCCGGGACACAGCGGAACAAAGTGGGGAAAGAGCGGGACAAAGCGTGACACAGCGGGACACAGCGGGGTACACAGCGGGACACCCGGGGGACACAGCAGGGTACACTGCGGGACACACGGTGGACACAGCAAGGACACAGCGGGACACAGTGACGACACAGCGGGACACAGCGGGGGAAACAACGGGACACAATGTGGACACAGCAGTTGACACAGCGGGACACAGCGGGGGACAGAGGGGGACACAGCGGGGGACACAGGGAAGACACATTGGGACACAGCGGGGACACAGCGGGACTCAGCGGGGGACACTTCAGTACACAGCGGGACACAGCGGGACACAGAGTGGGACACAGTGGGACACAGCGGGGGACACAGCAGGGGACACAGAGGGACTCAGCTGGACACAGCGGGGGACACAGGGGGACACAGCGGGACACAGGGGGGGATACAGCGAGGACACATTGGGACACAGCGGGGACACAGCGGGACTCAGCGGGGGACACAGCAGTACACAGCGGGACACAGCAGTGACACAGCTAGACACAGCGGGGTACACAGCAGGACACACTGGGCACACAGCGGGGACACAGCGGAGAAAGAGCGGGACACAGCGCGACACAGCGGGTCACAGCGGGGTACACAGAGGGACACACGGGGAACACAGTGTGGACACAGCGGGACATAGCAAGGGACACAGGGGGGACACAGCGGGACACAGCAGGACACAGAGGGGGACACAGTGGGACAGAGCAGAGGACACAGCAGGAAACACAGCGGGACACAGCGGGACACAGCGGGGGAAACAGGGGGGACACAGCGGGACACAGCAGGGGACACAGCGCGGACACATTGGGACACAGCGCGGACACAGCGGGACTCAGCGGGGGACACAGCAGTACAGAGCGGGACACAGTGGGTGACACAGAGGGGTAAACAGCGGGACACAGCGGGGAACATTGCGAGGACACAGCGGGACCAAGCGGGACACAGCGTCGATACAGCAGGGACACAGCGGGACACAGCGGGGTACACAGCTGGGGACCCAGCGGGACACAACGGGACACAGCAGGACCCAGCGGGGAAACAGCGGGGACACAGTGGGACACAGCAAGGACACAGCGGGACACAGCGGGACACTGCGGGGCACAGCAGGGGACACAGCGGGACACAGCGGGGGACACTGGGAGGACACAGCGGAACACAGCATGGGACAAAGTGAGGACACAGCGGGACACAGCGAGACACAGCAGGACACAGCGTGAAACAGCGGTGAACCTGCACGGACACAGCGGGACTCAGCGGGGGACACAGCGGGATCCATCGGGACCCAGCGGGGGACACAGCAGGACACAGTGGGGACTTAGCGGGACACAGCGGGGGACACAGCAGGGACAAAGCGTGACACAGTGGGGGACACAGCGAGGACACAGCGGGACAAAGCGGTGACAGCGGGACTCAGCTGGGGACACTGCGGGACACATCGGGACACAGCGGGGGACACAGCGGGACACAGCAGAGAACAAAGAGAGGACCCAGCGGGACCCAGCGGAACACAGCGTCGATAGAGCGGGGACACAGAGGGACACAGCGGTGACACAGGGGGACTCAGCGGGGGATACTGCGGGACACAGCGGGGGACACAGCGGGACACAGTGGGGAACACAGAGAGGACACAGCAGGCCCCAGCGGGACAAAGTGTCGATACAGCGGGAACACAGTGGGACACAGCGGGGTACACAGCTGATGACACAAAGGGACACAGTGGGGGACACAGCGGGACACAGCGGAACACAGCGGGGCACAGCAGGGACAAAATGGGAGACACAGTGGGGAACAGAGCAGGACACAGCGGGGGACACAGAGAGGACACAGTGGGGACACAGCGAGACTCAGCCGGGGACACAGTGGGGGAAAAAGCGGGACACCACGGGACACAGTGGGACACAGCGGGACACAGCGTGACACAGCGGGGTCACTGCGGGGACCCAGCGGGACACAGTGGGGGACAAAGCGGGACACAGCGGGACACAGCGGGACACAGCCGGACACAGCCGGACACGGCGGGGGACACAGCGGGACACAGAGGTTCACACAGCGAGGACACAGTGGGACACAGCGGGACACAGCGGGGGACACAGCGAGGACACAGCGGGACACAGCGGGACACAGTGGGGACACAGCAGGGGACACAGCGGGACACAGTGGGGGACACAGCGGGACACAGCGGGGTACACAGCAGGGACAAAGCGGGACACAGCGGGGGACACAGCGAAGACACAGCAGGACACAGCGGTGACAAAGCGGGACACAGCGGGGGACACAGCGAGGACACAGCGGGACACAGCGGTGACACAGCGAGAGACACAGTGGGGGACACAGCGGGACACAGCGGGGAACAAAGAGAGGACACAGCGGGACACAGCGGGACACAGCGTCGATAGAGCGGGGACAGAGCGGGACACAGCGGTGACACAGCGGGACTCAGCGGGGGACACTGCGGGACCCAGCGGAACCCAGCTGGGACACAGCAAGGACACAGCGGGGGACACAGCGGGACACAGCGGGACACAGTGGGGGACACAGCGAGGGACACAGCGGGGGACACAGCGGGACAGAGTGGGGAACACAGAGAGGACAAGGCAGGACCCAGCGGGACACAGCGGGGGACACAGCGAGGACACAGCAGAACACAGCGTGGGAAACAGCGAGGACACAGCGGGACACAGCGAGACACAGCGGGACACAGTGGGGACACAGCAGTAGACACAGCGAGACACAGCGGGGGACACAGCGGGACACAGCGGGGAACACAGCGAGGACACAGCGGGGACACAGCGGGGACACTGCGGGAACATAGTGGGACACAGCGGGGCACACAGCGGGACACAGCGGGATAAAGCTTGGGACACAGCGGGAACACAGCAGGACACAGCGGGGGACACAGCGAGGACACAGCGAGGACACAGCGGGACACAGCGGAGACACAGCGAGAGACACAGCAGGGGAACACAGCGGGACATGGCGGAGAACAAAGAGAGGACAAAGCGGGACCCAGCGGGACACAGCGTCGATAGAGCGGGGACACAGAGGGACACAGCGGTGACACAGGGGGACTCAGTGGGGGATACTGCGGGACACAGCGGGGGACACAGCGGGACACAGTGGGGAACACAGAGAGGACACAGCAGGACCCAGCGGGAAAAAGTGTCGATACAGCGGGAGCACAGCAGGACACAGCGGGGTACACAGCTGATGACACAACGGGACACAGTGGGGGACACAGCGGGACACAGCGGGACACAGCGGGGCACAGCGGGGACAAAACGGGAGACTCAGTGGGGAACAGAGCAGGACACAGCGGGGGACACAGAGAGGACACAGTGGGGACAGAGCGAGACTCAGCCGGGGACACAGCGGGGGAAAAGCGGGACACCACGGGACACAGTGGGACACAGCGGGACACAGCGGGGTCACTGCGGGACACAGCGGGACACAGCGGGGGACACAGGGAGGACACAGCTTAACACAGCATGGGACAAAGCGAGGACACAGCGGGACACAGCGAGACACAGCGGGACACAGAGGGACCCAGCAGTGGACACAGCGGGACACAGCGGGGGACAAAGCGGGACACCACGGAACATAGCAGGACACAGCGTGAAACAGCGGTGAACCTGCAGGGACACAGCTGGACACAGCGGGGGACACAGCGGGGACACAGAGGGGACTGAGCAGGGGACATAGAGGGGGAAAAGCGGGACACCACGGGACACAGTAGGACACAGCGGGACACAGCGGGGACACTGCGGGACACAGCCGGGGGACACAGCGGTGGCCAGCGGGGGAAAGAGAAGGGACACAGTGGGACACAGAGGGGACACAGCTGGACACAGAAGGGTACACAGCGGGGCACAGCGGACACACAACAGGGACAGAGCTGGACACAGAGGGACACAGAGGGGACAGAGCGTGACACAGCGGGACACAGCGGGACACAGCAGGGGACTCAGCGGGACACAGCGGGGGACACAGGGAAGACACAGCTGGACACTGAGGGAGACAGAGCGAGGACACAGCCGGACACAGCGAAACACAGCGTGACACAGTGGGGACACAGCAGGGGACACAGCGGGACACAGCGGGGGACACAGAGGGACACAGCGGGGTACACAGCAGGCACAAAGCGGGACACAGTGGGGGACACAGCGAGGAAAAAGCGGGACACAGCGGTGACACAGCGGGACACAGCTGGGGACACTGCGGGACACAGCGGGACACAGCGGGGACACAGAGGGACACAGCGGGGGACACAGCGGGACACAGCCGGACACAGCCGGGGACATAGCGGGACACAGCGAGAGACACAGCGGGGAACACAGCGGGACACAGCGGGGAACAAAGAGAGGACACAGCGGGACCCAGCGGGACACAGCGTCGATAGAGTGGGGACACAGCGGGACACAGCGGTGAAACAACCGGACTCAGCGGGGGACACTGTGGGACCCAGCGGGACACAGCGGGGACACAGCAAGGACACAGCGGGGGACACAGCGGGACACAGCGGGGGACACAGCAAGGGACACAGCGGGAGACAGAGCGGGACACATTGGGGAACACAGAGAGAGACACAGCAGGACCCAGCGGGACACAGCGTCGATACAGCGGGTACACAGCGGGACACAGCGGGGTACACAGCTGTTGACACAACGGGACACAGTGGGGGACACAGCGGGACACACCGGGACACAGCGGGGCACAGCAGGGACAAAACGGGAGACACAGTGGGGAACAGAGCAGGACACAGCGGGGGACACAGAGAGGACACAGTGGGGACACAGCGAGACTCAGCCGGGGACACAGCGGGGGAAAAAGTGGGACACCACGGGACACAGTGGGACACAGCGGGACACAGTGGGGTCACTGCGGGACACAGTGGAGGACAAAGCGGGACACAGCGGGACACAGCGGGGACGCAGCGGGACACAGCGGGACACGGCGGGGGACACAGCGGGACACAGAGCGGGACATAGCAAGGACACAGCGGGACACAGCGGGACACAGCGGGGGACACAGCGAGGACACAGTGGGGGACACAGTGGGGGAAACAGCTGGACACAGCGGGGAACACAGCGAGGACACAGCGGCACGCAGCGGGACACAGCGTAGATACAGCGAAGACACAGCGTTACACAGCATGGTACAAAGCTGTGGACACAACGGGACACACTGGGGGCACAGCGGGACACAGCGGGACACAGTGGGACACAGCGGGGACAAAGCGTGAGACACAGCAGGGGACAGAGCTGGAGACAGCGTGGGACACAGAGAGGACACAGCGGGACACAGCGCTGACACTGCGGGTACACAGCGGGGGACACAGTGGGGGACACAGCCGGACACAGCGGGACACAGCGGGGGACACAGCAGTACACAGCGGGACACAGCGGGTCACAGCAAGGGACAAAGAGGGATACATAGCGGGACACAGTGGGGAACACAGGGAGGACACAGCGGGACCCAGCGGGACACAGCGTCGATACAGCGGGGACACAGCGGGACACAGTGGGGTACACAGCTGGGGACACAACGGGACACAGCCGGGGACACAGCGAGGACACAGCAGAACACAGCGTGGGAAACAGCGAGGATACAGCGGGACACAGCGAGACACAGCGGGACACAGTGGGGACACAGCAGTAGACACAGCGGGACACAGCGGGACACAGCGGGGAACACAGCTAGGACACAGCGGGGACACACGGGGACACTGCGGGAACATAGTGGGACACAGCGGGGCACACAGCGGGACACAGCGGGACACAGCTTGGGACACAGCGGGAACACAGCAGGACACAGCAGGGGACACAGCTAGGACACAGCGGGACACAGTGGGACACAGCGTGGGACAAAGCGGGAGACAGCAGCGGACACAGCGAGGACACAGCGGGACACAGCAGCGACACATAGAGGACTCAGCGGGGGACACAGTGGGGGACAGAGTGGGACACAGCGAGACACTGCGGGGCACAGCGGGGGACACAGCGGGACACAGCGGGGGACCCAGCGGGACACAGCGGGACACTGCGGGGCACAGCGGGGGACACAGGGAGGACACAGCTTAGCACAACATGGGACAAAGCGAGGACACAGCGGGACACAGCGAGACACAGCAGGACCCAGCGGGGACCCAGCAGTGGACACAGCGGGACACAGCGGGGGACAAAGCGGGACACCACGGAACACAGCAGGACACAGCGTGAAACAGCGGTGAACCTGCGGGGACACAGCGGGACACAGAGGGGGACACAGCGGGACACAGCGGGACACAGCGGGGGACATAGCGGGACACAGCGTCTATAGAGCGGGGACACAGCGGGACACAGCAGTGACACAGCGGGTCCCAGCAGGGACACAACAAGGACACAGCGGATGACACAGCGGGACACAGCGGGACACAGAGGGGGACACAGCGAGGGACACAGCGGGGGACACAGCGGGACACAGCGGGGGACACAGCGGGACACAGCGGGGGACACAGCGGGACACAGCGGGGACACAGAGGGGACTCAGCAGTGGACAAAGCGGGGGACAAAGCGGGACACCACATGACACAGTGGGACACAGCGGGACACAGCGGGGACACTGCGGGGACACTGCGGGGACACAGCGGGAGAAAGCTGGGGACCCAGCGGGACACAGCGGGACACAGCAGGGCCCAGCGGGGAAACAGGGGGGACACAGTGGGACACAGCGAGGACACAGCAGTACACAGCGGGACACAGCGGGGGACACAGGGAGGACACAGCGGAACACAGCAT
>NW_012288858.1:0-7964 GCF_000151885.1 Dipodomys ordii | reverse complement strand
GGACACAGCGAGACACAGCGGGGACAAAGCTGGACACAGCGGGGGACACAGAGGGAAACAGCGGGGACACAGTGGGGAAACAGCGTGACACAGCAGGACACAGCGGGAAACAGCCGGGGACACAGCGAGGACACAGCGGCACAGAATGTGGGACACAGCAAGGACACAGTGGGACACAGCGGGGGACACAGCGAGACATAGCAGGGGACACAGCAGGGGACACAGAGGGACACAGTGGGACACAGAGGGGGACACAGGGAGGACACAGCGGGAGACAGCGGGGGACATAGCGAGGACACATTGGGACACAGCGGGGACACAGCGGGACTCAGTGGGGCACAGCAGTACACAGCGGGACACACCGGGACACAGCGGGGACACAGCAGGGACAGAGCAGGGGACACAGCGGGACACAGCGGGGGACACAGGGAGGACACAGCGGGACCCAGGTGAACCCAGCGTCGATATGGCAGGGACACAGCAGGACACAGCGGGGAAAAAAGCGAGGACACAGCGGAACACAGCATGGGACACAGCGAGGACACAGCGAGGACACAGCGGGACACAGCGGGGACACAGCCGTAGACACAGCGGGACACAGTGGCGGACACAGCGGGACACATCGGGGAACACAGCGAGGACACAGCAGGACCCAGGGCGACACAGCGTCGATACAGCGGGGACACAGCGTTACACAGCGTGGTACACAGCTGTGAAAACAACGGGACTCAGTGGGGGCACAGCAGGACACAGCGGGACACAGTGGGACGCAGCAGGGACAAAGCTTGAGACACAGCGGGGTACAGAGCGGGAGACAGCGGGGGACACAGCGAGGACACAGCGGTACACAGCGCTGACACTGCGGGGCACACAGCGGTACACAGCGGGGAACACAGCGGGGGACACAGCGGGACACAGAGGGACACAGCGGGGGACACAGGGGGGACACAGCGGGACACAGTGGGGGACACAGCGAGGACACATTGGGACACAGCAGGGACACAGCGGGACGCAGCGGGGGACACAGCAGTACACATCGGGACACAGCGGGACACAGCGAGTGACGCAGAGGGGTACACAGCGGGATAAAGCGGGGAACACAGCGAGGACACAACGGGATCAAGCGGGACACAGCGTCGATACAGTGGGAACACAGCGGGACACAGCGGGGTACACAGCTGGGGACACAGCGGGACACAGCGGGGGACACAGCGGGACACAGCGGGGAACACAGGGAAGACATAGTGGGACCCATCGGGACCCAGCGTCATTACAGCAGGGACTCAGCGGGACACAGCGGGGTGTACAGCTGGGTACACAACGGGACACTGCGGGGGACACAGCGAGGACACAGAGGGACACAGCGGGACACAGCGGGGACACTGCGGGAACATAGTGGGACACAGCGGGATACACAGCGGGACACAGCGCTACACAGCTAGGGACACAGCGGGGACAAAAAGGCAGACAGCGGGGGACACTGCGAGGACACAGCGGGACACAGCGGCGACACAGAGGGGACTCAGCGGGACAAAGCGGGGGACACAGCGGGACACAGCGGGACACAGCGGGGAACAGCGGAGACAGAGAGGGGCCAAAGAGAGACGCAGCGGTGACACAGCTGGACACAGCGTAGTACACAGCAGGACACAGCCGGGCACACAGCAGGGACATAGCAGGGACCAAGCGGGACATAGCGGGACACAGCGGAACACAGCAGGGGACACAGCAGGACACAGCAGGGGACCCAGCTAGGACACAGCAGGACACAGCGGGGGACACAGCTGGGGACACAGCGGGACACAGCGGGGAACTCAGCGAGGACACAGCGGGACCCAGCAGGACACAGCGTCGATACAGCAGGGACACAGTGTTACACAGCGTGGTACCCAGCTGTGGACACAACGGGACAGAGTGGGGGCACAGCGAGACACAGCGGGACACAGCGAGGACACAGCGGGACACATTGGTGACACAGTGTGGGACATAGCAGGACACAGCAGCGGACACAGCGGGGGACACAGCGGGACACAGCGCGACACAGCGGGGGACACAATGGGGACACAGCGGGACACAGCAGGGGACACAGCGAGGACACAGCGGAACATAGCGGGGGACACAGAGGACACAGCGGGACACAGCGAGACAAAGCGGGACACAGCGTGGACACAGCAGTAGACACAGCGGGACATAGCAGGGGACACAGCTGGGGACACAACGGGACACAGCAGGGGACACAGCGAGGACAGAGCGGGACACAGCGGGACACAGTGGGGACACAGCGTCGATACAGCGGGGACACAGCGAGACCCCGCGGGCAACACAGGAAGGAAACAGCGGGACCCAGTGGGACACAGCGTCGATACAGCGGGACACAACGGGGTACACAGCTGGGGACACAACAGGACACAGCGGGGGACACAGCGGTACACAGCGGGACATAGCGGGGGACACAGCGGGACCCAACGGGAGACCCAGCGAGGACACAGCGGGACACAGCGGGGGACACAGGGGGACACAGCGGGGGACACAGCGGGACACAGCGGGACACAGCGGGGGACACAGCAAGGACACAGCGGCACACAGCATGGGACACAGCAAGGACACAGTGGGACACAGCCGGGGACACAGCGGGACATAGCGGGGGACACAGCGGGGACACAGCGGGACACAGCGGGACACCGCGGGGGACACAGGGAGGACACAGCGGGACACAGCGGGGGACAGAGCGAGGACACATTGGGACACATTGGGACACAGCGTGATTCAGCGGGGGACACAGCAGTATACAGCGGGACAAAGCGGGAAACAGCGGGGACACAGCAGAGACACAGCGGGGGACAGAGCGGTACACAGGGGGGACCCAGGGATGACAGACCAGGACCCAGCGGGACCCAGCGTGGATACAGCAGGGACCCAGCTGGACCCAGCGGGACACAGCGGGGACACAGCAGTAGACACAGCGGGACACAGCGTTGGACAAAGGGAGGACACAGCGGGACACAGCGGGACCCAGCGTCGATACAGCAGGGACACAGCGGGACACAGTGGGGTACACAGCTGGGGACACAGCAAGGACACAGCGGGACACAGCGGGACACAGCGGGGACACTGCGGGAACATAGCAGGACACAGCGGGGTACACAGCGGGACACAGCAGGACACAGCTGGGGACACAGCGGGGACACAGCGGGACACAGCGGAACACAGCGGGAGTAAAAGCGGGAGACAGCGGGGGACACAGCGAGGACACAGGGGGACACAGCGGCGACACAGAGGGGACTCACCGGGGGACAAAGCGTGGGACAAAGTGGGACACCACGGGACACAGTGTTACACAGCGGGACACAGCGGGGACACTGCGGGACACAGCAGGACAAAGCGGGGGACACAGCGGGCCACAGCGGGCCACAGCGGGGCACACAGCGGGGGACAGCAGAGACAGAGAGTGGCCACAGCGAGACAAAGCGGTGACACAGCTGGACACAGAGGGGTACACAGCGGGACACAGCGGACACACAGCGGGGACACAGCGCGACACAGCGGGACACAGGGGGGACACAGTGGGACACAGCGGGACACAGCAGGCACACAGTGGGGACACAGCGGGACACAGCGGGGACAGAGAAGGACATAGCCGGACATGCGGGACACAGCGGGGGACACAGCGGGACACAGTGGGGGACCCAGTGAGGACACAGCGGGACACAGCAGGGGACACAGCAAGGACACAGCGGGGGACACAGCAGGGGACACAGCGGGACACAGCGGGGAACACAGCGAGGACACAGCGGGACACAGTGGGACAGAGCATCGATACAGCGGGGACACAGCGTTACACAGCGTGGTACACAGTTGTGGACACAACGGGACACAGTGGGGGCACAGCCGGACACAGCGGGACACAGTGGGACACAGCAGGGACAAAGCGTGAGACACAGCGGGGGACAGAGAGGGAGACAGCAGGGGACACAGCGAGGAAACAGCGGGACACAGCGGTGACACAGCGGGGACTCAGCAGGGGACACAGCGGGACACAGCGGGGGACACAGCAGGACACAGCGGGGGACACTGCGGGACACAGTGTGGGACAGAGCGTGGGACACAGCGAGAAACAGCGGGGACAAAACTGGACACAGCGAGGTACACAGAGGGACACAGCGGGGAAACAGCGTGACACAAAAGGACACAACGCGACACAGCGGGGGACACAGCGAGGACACAGTGGCACACAGTGGGGGACACAGCAAGGACAGAGCGGGACACAGCGGGGGACACAGCGGGACATAGTGGGGGACACAGCTGGGGACACAGCGGGGACACAGAGGGGACTCAGCAGAGGACATAGAGGGGAAAAAGCGGGACACCACGGGACACAGTAGGACACAGCGGGACACAGCGGGGACACTGCGGGACACAGTCGGGGGACACAGCGGTGGACAGCGGGGGACAGAGAAGGGACACAGCGGGACACAGAGGGGACACAGCTGGACACAGAAGGGCACACAGCGGGGCACAGTGGACACACAACAGGGACAGAGCTGGACACAGAGGGACACAGAGGGGGCAGAGCATGACACAGCAGGACACAGCGGGACACAACAGGGGACTCAGCGGGACACAGCGGGGGACACAGGGAGGACACAGCTGGACACTGAGGGAGACAGAGCAAGGACACAGCCGGACACAGCGAAACACAGCGTGCCACAGCGGGGACACAGCAGGGGACACAGCGGGACACAGCGGGGGACACAGCGGGACACAGCGGGGTACACAGCAGGGACAAAGCGGGACACAGCGGGGTACACAGCAGGGACAAAGCGGGACACAGCGGGGGACACAGCGAGGACACAGCAGGACACAGCGGTGACCAAGCGGGACACAGCGGGGGACACAGCGAGGACACAGCGGGACACAGCGGTGACAAAGCTGGACACAGCTGGGGACACAGCGGGACACAGCGGGACACGGCGTCGATAGAGCGGGGACAGAGCGGGACAAAGCGGTGACACAGCGGGACTCAGCGGGGGACACTGCGGGACCCAGCGGGACCCAGCGGGGACACAGCAAGGACACAGCGGGGGACACAGCGGGACACAGCGGGACACAGTGGGGGACACAGCAAGGGACACAGCGGGGGACACAGCGGGACACTGTGGGGAACACAGAGAGGACACAGCAGGACCCAGCGGGACACAGCGTCGATACAGCGGGGACACAGCGGGGTCACTGCGGGACACAGTGGGGGACAAAGCGGGACACAGCGGGACACAGCGGGGACGCAGCGGGACACAGCGGGACACGACGGGGGACACAGCAGGACACAGAGGGGGACACAATGGGGGAAACACCTGGACACAGCGGGGAACACAGCGAGGACACAGTGGGACCTAGCGGGATACAGCGTCGATACAGCGGAGACACAGCGTTACACAGCATGGTACAAAGCTGTGGACACAATGGGACACAGTGGGGGCACAGCGGGACACAGCGGGATGCAGGGGGACACAGCGGGGACAAAGCGTGAGACACAACAGGGGAGAGAGCTGGAGACAGCGGGGACACAGCGGGGACACAGCGGGACACAGCGAGGACACAGCGGGACAGAGCGGGACACTGCAGGGCACAGCGGGGGACACAGCGGGACACAGTGGGGGACACAGCGAGGACACAGCGGAACACAGAGTGGGACACAGTGAGGACACAGCCGGACACAGCGGGACACAGCGGGACACAGCGGGGGACACAGCAGTGGACACAGCGGGACACAGCGGGGGACACAGCAGAACACAGCGGGGGACACATGGAGGACTCAGCGGGACAAAGCGGGGACACAGCGGCGACTCACCGGGGGACACAGCGGGGGACAAAGCGGCACACCACAGAACACAGTGGGAAACAGCGGGACACAGTGGGGAAACCGCGGGGACACAGGGGGACAAAGCGTGGGACACATAGGGACACAGCGGGGGAGACAGCGGGACACAGTGGGACACAGCGGGGGACACAGGGGGGACACAGCGGGACCAAGCGGGACACAGCGTCGATACAGCCGAGACACAGCGGGACACAGCGGGGGACACAGCGAGGACACAGCAGAACACAGCGTGGGAAACAGCGAGGACACATTGGGACACAGCGGGGATACAGCGGGACTCAGTGGGGGACACAACAGTACACAGCGGGACACAGCGGGACACAGCGGGGGACACAGCGGTGGACAGAGCAGGAGACAGAGGCGGACACAGCGAGGACACAGCGGGACACAGCGGGGACACAGGTGGCTAAGGGGGGCCACAGCGGGGGACAAAGCGGGACACCACGGAACACAGCGTGAAACAGCGGTGAACCTGCGGGGACACAGCGGGACACAGCGGGGACACAGCGGGGACACAGCTGGACCCAGCAGGACACAGCGGGACACAGCAGGACACAGCGGGGGACACAGCGGGACACAGCGGGGGACACAGCGGGACACAGCGGGGACACAGAGGGGACTCAGCAGGGGACATAGCGGGGGACAAATCGGGACACCACAGGACACAGTGGGACACAGCGGGACACAGCAGGGACACTGGGGGACACAGCGGGACAAAGCGGGGGACCCAGCGGGACACAGCGGGACCCAGCAGGACCCAGCGGGGAATCAGCGGGGACACAATGGGACACAGCGTGGACACAGCGGGACACAGTGGGGGACACAGCAGGACACAGCAAGGCACAACGGGGTCACAGCAGTGGACACAGCGGGACACAGCGGGGGACACAGCCAGACACAGCAGGGGACACAGCGGGACACAGTGGGGGACACAGCAGGGGACGCATTGGGACACAGTGGGGGACACAGCGGGACACAGCAGGGACACAGCTGGACACAGTGAGGTACAGAGCCGGACACAGCAAGGCACAACGGGGTCACAGCAGTGGACACAGCCGGACAAAGCGGGGCACAGAGCGGGACAGAGCGGGGATACAGCAGGTGCCACAGAGGGACACAGCGGGACACATCGGGAAAAAGCGGGGGACACAGCGAGGACACATTGGGACACAGCGGGTACACAGCGGGACTCAGCGGGGGACACAGCAGGACACAGCGGGACACAGTGCGACACAGTGGGGCACAGCAGGGACACAGCGAGTGACACAGCAGGGGACACAGCGGGACACCGCAGGGGACACAGGGAGGATACAGCGGGACACAGCAGGGGACACAGCGGAACCCAGCGAGGGACACAGCGGGGGACACAGGGGGACACAGCGGGGTACACAAAGAGGACCCAGCGGGACCCAGCGGGACATAGCTTCGATACAGCGGGGACACAGCGGGACACAGCGGGGTACACAGCTGGGGACACAACGGGACATAGTGGGGGACATAGCGGGATACAGCGGGACACAGCGGGACACATCGGGGCACAGTTGGGACAAAGTGGGCGACACAGGGGGAACAGAGCAGGACACAGCAGGGGACACATAGAGGACACAGCGGGACACAGCGTAGATAGAGCGGGGACAGAGCGGGACACAGCGGTGACACAGCGGGTCTCAGCGTGGGACACTGCGGGACCCAGCGGGACCCAGCTGGGACACAGCAAGGACACAGCGGGGGACACAGCGGGACACAGCGGGGGACACAGCGAGGGACACAGCGGGGGACACAGCGGGACACAGTGGGAAACACAGAGAGGACACAGCAGGACCCAGCGGGACACAGCGTCGATACAGCGGGGACACAGCGGGACACAGCGGGGTCACTGCGGGACACAGTGGGGGACAAAGCGGGACATAGCGGGACACAGCGGGGACGCAGCGGGACACAGCGGGACACGGCGGGGGACACAGCAGGAAACAGAGGGGGACACAGTGGGGGAAACAGCTGGACACAGCGGGGAACACAGCGAGGACACAGTGGGACCCAGTGGGACACAGCGTCGATACAGCGGAGACACAGCGTTACACAGCGT
>NW_012288857.1:0-14469 GCF_000151885.1 Dipodomys ordii | reverse complement strand
CACGATTTGGGGAAAAACTCAATTTTCTACATGAAAATGTGTCTTAAAATATTTTCTAATCAGGATTAAATAATAGTGAGCAGGGTGTCATTTATTAAAATTAGGTAAGTTGATGATACAGCTTTCAAAAACATCCAAACACATAGGATTGGAACTCAGATATGTCATTGGGAAAACAGATATTGTACTTGCTCTAGCTGGGAAATTGTGTGTGCGTGCGTCTGTGTGTGTGGGTGTGTGTGTGTGTGTGTGCTCCCACCACATGTCTTCAACTCAGGCCTGGGTCCTGTCGTCAGCTTATTCTGTGGAAGTATGGCACTATACCATGTAGTCACAAGTTTTCTTCTGGCTTTTTAATAGTTAATTTGAGATGCATATCTCATGGATTTTCCTGTCTGGACTTAATCTTCTGATCCCCAGCAATCCTTGGGTTAGTATTACTGTGGGTGCTACAACAAAGTGACAGTTCATTAAACTGGGAGCAATATGGAAGTACTTGTGCAAGATACAAAAGTAACCAGTTCATTAATTTGGGAGTAACAGGATCACATTAGTTTGCCTTCGAAGACATTGTTTCTGATGAGTTTAACTGAAGCCCAAAGCATAATCCAAACCTCTTAGCCACACTGTATGAAGTAGCACATATTCATGATGTAGAATATGTACAATGAATTAAATCTTGAATCAAAAGACTTTGTTGGGTTTGTAGCAAAGAAATAGAGTGTCATTGAAATGAAGTCCAGACTGGAGGCCTGTATCGAGCAGCAGAGCATTTGCTTAGTGCGTGGCCAACCCCCAGGATCATAAAGATGTAGAAGAAAGTGAAAGTGTAGGAGAAAGAGGAAAGGGCAGGAGGAGGAAGGGGTAAGAGAGGAGAAAGGTCATAGCACGAGAGAGAAGAGGAGGGGACAGAGAGAAAGTAGAAGTAGGAGAGAAGGAAGAGGGAAATAGGACACTAGGGAAGAGGACCAGGAGAAGAGGTAGGAAGAAGAAGATAAATGTAAGATAACAACAAGAGCTGTTGGAAAACATTTTACATAAGCGATCTGCATGTGCAGGCAGGATTATTTTCTAATCAGAGAAATAGCTAGCACAGTGACAATATGGGTGATACCTATTGCTTGGTAATTTTATTCTCTTTCTTCAGTGAGGTGTTCAGAAGAAATGCTGAGTTTGGTGTTTTACAGATACAGTTGAGGATTTCTTTTCATGAATCAAACATGGGAAAGGACTAAATGCAACTTCCCTTAATTAAAAAAGAATAGAAGCTATATATATTAGTGTTACTATGTATGAAGAAATCCTGGAGATTTCTGGTTAATTCAGAAGTCCCCATGCAAAAATATAGGACAAGAGGAAAACAAAACTGTTTTTAAAGTGTAATAGTTTATCATTGATGAATAGTTCTCCCGGACATTTTTCGTTTTTCTTTCTTTTTTTTTGCCAATTATTCATTGCTCCAAGGTTGTGCTCTGGAGCCCTTTCCAAATCATTATGTGAAACTCCATTTCTGTAGTCCCTGTGGGTGTGGGTGCCTTCTTAGGTCACCCGTTGAGATGTGTGGCCAACTCCCTTATGGTGGATGTGCAGTGAGTGGATGTGTGTGCATGCTCCCCAGAATTGCTAGATGAACCCCGCCCATGCATCCCACCTAACTTCCCTGTCTCAGTTGCTCCATTTCACCCAGCAGCTGGCAGCCATGGGGCTGGAGTTGAGGCCACTGCTGCCCTCTCCTCCTCCAGCTGTGCTGGTACTTGTCTTC
Organism: Dipodomys ordii; assembly: GCF_000151885.1. Lineage (NCBI taxonomy): Eukaryota > Metazoa > Chordata > Mammalia > Rodentia > Heteromyidae > Dipodomys > Dipodomys ordii. The sequence continues at coordinate 12,707 of NW_012288857.1, read as the reverse complement.
TGTGCTCCTGAGTGTGTGGCCCATCCTAGGGAGACTCTGTTCTGGGGTCACTGCCTATCCCCATGAGTGAGGAGTGGGGGACACCATGTTTGTACACTGCACAGTCAATGGGTAAAGGAAGGCTGAGCATGCAGTCTGCCTCCTTGGGGCTAGGTAGCCTAGCCTTGGTTCACCTCATCAGGCTTTAAGGGGGGGGGGATTGGAGCCATGTGCTGGCCCCTCTGCCAGCTGGCTTGTGACAGCTGCAGCAGCTCAGCAACCTGGAGCCCCTTCAGCATATATGTGGACCTCCATTTTCTGGACCCTGTTGAGTCAGGTACAGGGCCAACCCTACATATGCCCATCTGTGCCAGAGGAGCCTGGACTTGCAGCACACCAGCTGCAGCACCGAGGGACTGAAGCCCCGTTGGCTTTGCTGTGTAGTCTCCTCCATAACCCTTCTGGCCCATATGGGCCCAGCTCTGGGTACCATTCCAGGGATACTCCATTTGGAGGCAATGGGCTCACCCCCTACCCTCGTTGCTCTCCAAAGCAGGGGAATGGACCTGGTCTTGGCAGTGTAGGCTGCACTGATGGAATGCAGGACTTGGCGTCTGCCCTGCCTTCCCCTCTGGCTTTGACATATGAGTCTGGGTTGCTTGGTTTGGTTACTAATGGAGCCTTGTTGGCTACAGCCCACCGCAACAAGTGTTATATTTGCTGCAGCAGCAATCCAGTGTCATGGGCCCCCTTAGGGTCACCACATGGACCACTGATGGGTCTACATGGGCCGGGTGTGGGTTTCATCCCAGGACTCCCATTAAGAAGTGTCACTCCCCTTCATGGTACTGGAAGCAAGAGGTGCCACATATAATATCTACTTTCTAACAGTTCCCTTCATTGAGATAAACAGAACTGGGAGATATAAATAAGTTTTATAAAAACAAAATATATAAACTATATCAGTTCAACTTGTTAAACCATTGTAATATTTTTATCCAGTAGGAATTCTGTCTGTAATTACTTATTTTACACTTGAATACAACTAATGTAATATATTTTGTGTGTATTTTACTATTCTAGTATAACTTTATTTGTACTACTTACATACAATTTTTTTCAAATTCTGATATTTAATCACGTGTTTACGGTTAAGAGTTTTGTTGTACTTTTATTTCAGTTTTACATTATGGCCTTATGAATACAAACAATAAAGTCCATTCTTGCTAGTATAAAGTTCAATGATTTTTGACTACAGACACAAGGATAGAGCATTACAAATCATACAGTAATGTGTATCACTTCATTTAATACTGCTCTATAAAATAATTAGTAATTCAGGCGGCAGCCACTTCACTGGCATGCTGGTCTGTCTGGTGAAGTAGGATCCTAGTGGCAGCATGCCCATATCGGACCCTTGTGGGCACCACTCCTGGGACTGTGGGAGAAGATCAGGGTGCACCTGCTGTTGGGCTAGGGCAGCAACCCGGCAGTTGCTGCGTGAATGACACAATGTCACTGACTAACATCTAGCACATGCCTGCTCCATGGGTCTGGGCCCTGAGGATCAGCCCCTGGGAGCACACATACACTACAGGGCAGGGGCTGCCCACCTAGGAAAGAGTACAGATTAAACAGAAGCCAGTCTGTGGATCAGCTTGTACAATATTTATCCTTCATGGAGCACACGACTATTCTGCTCTGCTGTGGGGAGAAGACAAGAAAGACGGGCCCAGGAGGGGTGATGCCAACTTTTGTACTCAGGCTGGCAAGGAAACTTTCTTCCATGCTCTCTCCAGTAGGCTCAGGAAGCCCTTCCATGCTCCTTGTCCATGGAGTAGCAGCCAGGGACACTCACATCTTGTACTCCTGGATGCTTTTTTGAGTTTGTTTGTTAATTTATTCAGAGAGCCCCTCCCTCAGACAGCAGAGTTTTATTCTGGGTTTTGTAAAAACGTTCACCATCTGAGCATTCCCAGGGTTTTTTTTTTATTATTGTTTCTTGTAAATGCGTTGTGAAATTTGTGTTTTAGGTGTTGAGGTGCGGGAGGAGGAGCCAGATTATGAACATAGTTTCCTACAAGCCTTTCGTCTAAAAATGAAAATAGATTCTCTAAAAATGCCTTTCAGGAAATAAATTTGAGATGGAAAAAAGGTTGTTTTCACATGAGATGAAAATGTGCTATTTTTATATGCATGTTTTATGCGTTCAAATTACACTTAAGTAATTCACTATCTAGGAACAATCGTCCAGACCTAAGAATTAAGGGTTTTGTGAGCTACAGGCAGGCTTATCACAAAGACCTCTTTGCTATTCGGGGTCTTTTATTGTTCCTTCTGACTTTTTGGATTGCTTCTTTTATTTCATTGAAGATTGAGATTGGGATATTGATAAGTATCACATTGAATTTGGATATAGCCTTTGGCAGTATTGCCATTTTCATGATGTTAATCCTCCCAATCCATGAGCGTGGGAGGTTGCCTACTTCCTGAGTTATGCTTTCATTTTCTTTTTCAGGTTGTTAAATTTCCATCATAGAGGTCCTTCACCTCTTAAGTTAACTCCTAGGTATTTTATTTTTTGTGTGGGTATTAAAACGGGGTTGCTTTCCGAATTTCAGCCACACTCATATCGTTATTGGAATACAGGAAAGCCATTTATTTCTGAGGGTGAATTTTATACTTGGCTAGTTTGCCAAAGTTTCTGATCAGCTCAAGTAACTTGGGAGTGGAGTACATGGGGTTCTTTGAATACAAGACCAGGTCATCTGCAAAGATGGATAGTTTTACTTCATCTTTCTCTATTTGGATCCCATGTAAGTTAGCATCTTGTCTCATTGCCCCATCTAGCATTCTAATACTAAGTTGAAGAGTAGTGGAGAGGGCAGACATCCTTATCTCATTCCTGAATTTATAAGAAATGTCCTTAACTTTTCACCATTAAGTATAATGATGGCTTTAGGTTTGTCAATCCTTATCAGAAAGAACAGCACTGGAGCAAAATCAATTCCAAATTTCAAACTCTACTAAAAAGCCATAGTAATAAGAACAGCTTGGTTCTGGCACAAGAACAGACCTGATGACCAATGGAATAGGACTGAAGACTCAGAAATGAATCCCCTGACCTATAGCCACCGAATGTTGGACAAGGGAGCAAAAAAATAGAATGGAAGAAAGACAGCATTTTGAGTAAATGATGTTGGCACAATTGGTTAAACACCTGTAGAAAACTAAAGCTAGATCCGTATATATGTCCCTGCATGAGAATCAACTCCAAATGGATCAAAGACCTCAAAATGAAAGAAGACACCATGAAAACATTGCATGAAGGAATAGGATAAACTCGAGAGCTTTTTAGTACAGGCCGAAAATTTCTTTATAGAGAGCCAGAAACAAAGAGTAAAGAAAGATAAGTTAAGAAATTAATTTTTTAATTCATCTCTTTATGAAACTAGTAATTTGTTATTACAAGATGCTATGGATTTATAAATTCCAAGTGCTAATGGATTCTGTATACAATAAACATATTATAATAGTCAAAAAACAGAAATCAAAGAAAATTTGGACAAATGGGATTACATGAAACATCAGAGCTTCTGCAAAGCAAAGGTCATAGTTAGCAAGATCAATAGAAAGCCCAAGTTCTGGTAGAAGATTTCATGAGATATAAAATGTACAATGTCTCACATCTAAAATATATTTAGGACTCAAAAACTTAAATTCTCCAACAGCACATCCTCAAAGAAACAACCACTCGATAACTAAGTGGGCTAAAGACTTAGAGAGTTCTCTGAAGAGGAAATAAAAATGGCCATTAGGCACATGAAGAAATGCTCACTATTCTAGCTACAAAAGAATGCAAATCAAGACAAAATTGAGATTTCACCTTACTCTAGTTAGAATGGCTATAATCAAGAAATATAATAGCAACAGATGTTGGAGGGGATGTGTCTAAAAGGACTCCTATTGCATTGTTGGTGGGAGTGTAAACTTGTTTAAACACTTTGTAAAGCAGTATGGAAGTTCTTGAAAAGACTCCAGGTAAATCTCCCCTATGACCCAGCAATTCCACCTTTGGGCATTTACCCAAATGATCACAAACAAGATCATACCAAAGTTGCAAGCGCCACCATGTTTATTGCAGCATTATTCACCAAAACTATGATATGGACCCAACCTTGATGCTCCTCAGTACATGAGTTGATCAAAAAATGTGATACACACACAAACACACACACACACACACACACACACACACACACACACACACACACAATTGAATTCTATGCCTCCATTAGAAAGAATGAAATTGCCCCATTTTTTAGGAAATGGAAAGACTTGGTAAGTATTATATTAAGTGAAGTAAGGCTAGGCCCAAAGAAACATAGGTCCCATGTTTTCCCTTGTTTGCAAGGACTAGTACATGTCTAGAACAAGCACAAAAGATCAAAGGCTATGTACATATGGCCATATAAGGTGATGTTAAGTGAAATATACCCCAAGTCAGAGACACAAGTGGTTTTACCTTTCTTGCCTTTTGTTTTTAATATACTTATAATGCACTATGTGATTCTTTTGTAGGTTCATACTCCCATGGTATAATTCCTGTTTTCACTGTATTTGATTCTAGTGTTCTGCATCTTTTATATACATTTTTGTAATTTGGTGAGTGGAAAGGTTATAGCAGAATGCTGAAATGGGGATGAATTGTGACGATGAGTTATACAGGACACTGTGTTAAAAATGAATTTATAATGTCTGGCAGGAGTCAAGGAGGAAGGAGTTGGAGAGGTGGGGAGGGAAGTAGTAGGGGAAAAACAAAAGAGGAGGTAACAATTCTCAATAGGAAATGTAATCATTGCCTTACTCATGTAACTGTAAACCCTCTGTATAGCATTTTTACAATAAAAAATATAAAAAAATCTTTCTCTGGTGTAGATTTCCAGTGCTGTCCTGGGCATTGCATTTTTTGCCTTTTCTGGCTGTGGTTAGGTCCAACTGTCTAGTGGATCAGTAGTCTTCACAGCTTCTTGGTCCTGAAGTGGTACTTGGATTATACAGTGGTGGTTGGAACCAGGCCAAGGACAGGATAAAAACACTTCCAGGGCATGGCTCCTTCATTCCCCACGCAACTAGGATTGCAAGCAGAATTTCTCTGAATTTACTCCAGAAAACAATCACTGCACCAAAAGGCAAGGTCACCAAACACCTCCCCTCCTCCCCACATTCCCTCCTTTCTTCCTCCTTGGGAAAGTACAAAAGAATTTTGCAGGTTTTGGTAAACACACAATTGTCAACTGCCTCACCTGGTAAACTAGGCTTAAAGTCACTAAGTCATGTAAACAGATAATGCTGCCCTCATTATTCTGGATAACAACTTCAGGTTGTTTGATGCTTTAATTTGTAGTTGTTGGTGGTGGTGGTAGGAGGGCCTGATCTCTGGGTCTGGGCACTGTCCTTGATGAGCTTTTCATCTCAAGGCTAGTGCTCTACCACTTGAGCCACAAAGCCATTTCCACTTTTTCTTCTTATGTGGTGCTGAGGAATTGAACCCAGGACTTCATGAATGCAAGACAAGCACTCTACCACTGAGTCTCCTTCCCAGCCCTAATGCTTTAATTCTTCAAATTGTATTTTTGTCGGTCCTGGGGTTTAATTTCAGGACCTGGGTGTTAACATATCACTGAGTTCTTCAGCTCAAGGGGAGCCTTCTACCACTTGAACCACAGTGCCACTTCTTGTCCTCATAATGATGAGGAGAATATTTGAAGGTGAATACATGATTACAGAGGTGTGCTTTCTTGAGTTATATGTTCATAGCATAGTTTATATACTGTTGAAAATGAGACAGTTAAGATAGGGTTGTTGACATTCCTTGTATCCTTAACAGTATAATATTAAAACCAGTTTTATAATATATTATTTATAGTAATTATAGAATATCCCTAATTATGCATCTATTATAAACACATCATTTATATTTTATGTAATATAGTATTTTACGTATATTATGCATTCATAATTTAATTTCTCTGCTCATCTGTCCAGGAATTAAATTAGAAATGTCTTTGAAAATGGATAGTAAAGTAGGGTCTTTACAAGTTCGATTGCAACATAGCATTTTACCCAATAAGTAGTTATTTATTCAGAATTGGTTTAGAAATGGAGTATCATAACATAATTGAACATTCAGAAATAATCATGTAGGAACATGCCAAGTATGGAATTCAAAAAATATAACATGAGGACCTGTTGAAACAATGAGAAGTACAAGTTGTCATGTCAAAAACGAACTTTACAACTTGGGGGGGGAGGATTGAGTGTGGGGGGAGGGAGGATGGGAAGGGATGGGAAGGGTAAACAAAGGAGGAGGCTACAATATTTGATAACAAATGTACTCGCTATCTTTCCCATGTAATTGTAACCCCTCTGTACAGTATTTTCACAATAAAAAATATATAACATGATTCATATATGTAATCCCAGCTACTTAAGGGCTGAGATCTGAAGATAGCTATATGAAGCCAGTCTAAGTGAAATGGCTCAGTGACAAGACCCAAGTATCAGTCCTGGCACAAAAATAAATTATGTGACTAAAACATACAAATATATTTAGTTAAATATAGTTGTCATTCCTTGTATCCTTCACAGTATAATACTAAAACCAGTTTTATACATATATTATTTATAATATTTACAGAATATAGTATATCAATAATGATACATGTATTATAAATATATCATTTATATGTTATGTAATAGAATACATTACATATATTATGCAAACCTAATTTATACTGATAAAACTAATATCAATTAAATTGATATAAGTTTTAGAATAAGGAATAGATTTTCTTTAGTACAACAAGAAAGTAACTAGTCACAAAAATTATTTCTTTTCAGTGGTTTCTGTTTTTCCTTTGATTGTTGAGGCTGCTAGAGGGAGGGGCAGCCTCTGGCTCTGGTTACCCAGTGGGGAAAGCCACTCCAATGGCTGGTGCCTGAGCTGGGTAACTTTTCCCTGGATGGAGCTGAGTCTGGCAGGTCACTTCGCCATTAAGTTCTTGTGACCTGCTAAATGACTCGTTTTATTCCTAGGCCTGTGTTAGAGCTAGCAGCTCCGTCGAGCTTTGTCGGTATCCAAGATGGAGATCACTGGTGCTGGGGGGGGGAAGGGTGGCCTTCCCTCCTCTGCTCCCTGAGAAGGAGTGAGGACGTCTGGCTTCTACTCACGCCGAGTCTTGGATCCTGGGTCGTCTCTGGTCTGCAAACTGCAGGATGAAGCTGTCTGCTCCTTGTCGGTTCTTGCTGGTGTTGAGTAGAATCCGCTCGCCCGCTGCGTCTGGCTCCTTCCTCCCGGACTCTCAGCGCTCAGGTATCTCCTGTCTGCGGTCTCCACCGCGACCCTGCCGCCGCCGATAGCCCGGTTGCGGTCTCCTCCGCGACCCTGCCGCCGCCGCCGCCGCCGCCGCCGCCTGCGGCTGCGGCTGGCTGGTGCTCAGATGTGTATTCTTGCCTTGGCTTTCTCTCACTTGTCTAACTCTCTGTCCTGTGATGGCACACTTGGTGTGTTTCTCTGGCTTAGGACTGTTCACTGGAACTCTAAAACTGCTTTCTATGCAAAAACTGATACAGGATTTGCATGAACAACTTGAGAATACTCAAAGAGAAAGGGAAGAATGGTGTGAGCAGGCTGAGAACACTCAAAGAGAACTGCAGGAATCCCACGAAGAGAAGGCAGCTAATCAAAGAGTAATACAGGAATTGAGAGACCAGGTAGAGAATACACAAAGATCACTAAAGGCATTCATGGAATCCATTAACAAAGAGCTGAAGGAAGCCAGGGAGACCACAAAGGGAATGCTGAATGAAACCCAACAGAAAGAATGGGAATCCAAAGAAACCATAACCAATCAACTAAGTGATTTGAGAACAAATACTGAACACCAAATAAAGGAAGTAAAGAAATTTGTACAAGACCTAAAACAGAGCTTCAACAAAGAACTTGAAGCCATCAAAGCTGACCAACTCGAAGGAAAAGAGATAAAAAACAAAGTAGAGAGTCTTGACAGCAGGTTAGATCATGCAGAAGACCGAATCTCAGGGATTGAAGACAGCCTAGATATTATAGAGAAAGAACATACAACCATCCAAGACAAGTCCAAGAAATATGATAGATCTATCCAACACCTGGAAGACACCATCAGAAGGCCTAATCTAAGGATAATGGGTGTAGAGGAGCACGTAGAAACAGAAGTTAATGGTCTAGGAAATTTGTTTAACAGGATCCTAGCAGAGAACTTCCCAAACATACAAAAAGATAGGCCTATTCAGATACAAGAAGCTTTTAGAACCCCAAATAGACCAGACCAGAATAGGACCTCCCACCGACACATTATAATCCACACAGGATCAACACAGACCAAGGAAAAGATCCTTAAAGCTGTCAAGGAGAAAAGGGTAATCACCTATAAAGGGAAACCAATCAGAATCACCTCAGATTTCTCAGCAGAGACAATCAAAGCAAGAAGAGCCTGGAATGAAGTATGCCATGCCCTAAAAACAAACAACTATCAACCAAGAATACTGTACCCAGCTAAACTCTCCTTCATAACTGAAGGCCAAATAAAAACCTTCCATAGCAAAGAAAAATTGAAACAATACATCTCCACCAAACCAGCCCTACAAAAGATTCTTAAAGATGTCCTACACATAGAAAACCAACAAGACCGCAATAAAGACCAAGAAACTGCACCCAAACTAAGAATCCAAGAACCATAGGAAGAACCCAGTTTTTGCAGCCCCCAAGAATGTGGATAACATGGCAGGAACTCCCAAATACCTCTCAGTCCTATCTCTTAACGTTAACGGACTGAACTCTCCAATTAAGCGACATAGACTGTCTCGTTGGATTAGAAAACAAGACCCTTCTATCTGCTGCCTGCAGGAGTCACATCTTGCCCGTAAAAACAAACACATTTTCAATGTTAAAGGCTGGAACATAATCTACCAAGCAAACGGCCACCATAAACAGGCAGGGGTTGCAATCCTAATATCAGATAAAATAGACTTCAAATTAAAATTGGTGAGAAGAGATAAAGAAGGTCGCTACATACTAATTAAAGGATCTCTCCTTCAGGAGGATATTACAATTCTAAATATCTATTCACCAAACAATGGAGCACCCAAATTTATCAAAGAAACACTACTTTCCCTCAAATCCCATATAGATCCAAAGACATTAAAGGTTGGGGATTTTAACACACCACTCTCCCCACTAGATAGATCAACTTGGCAAAAACTCAACAGAGAAACTGCAGATCTAAACAGCTGCATAGATCAACTAGACTTAACAGACATCTACCGAACATTTCACCCAGCAGCATCAGAATACACGTTTTTCTCAGCAGCACATGGAACATTTTCTAAAATAGACCACATTTTAGGCCACAAAGCAAACTTGTCTAAATTCAGAAACATTGAAGTTATACCTTGCATCCTCTCTGACCACAAGGGAATAAAATTAGAACTCAATACCAAAAGCCACCAAAGAAAGTCCGGCATCACATGGGAGCTGAACAACACACTGCTGAATCATGAGTGGGTCATGGAAGAGATTAGAAAGGAAATCCAAATGTTCATGCTATTCAACAAAAATGAACACACAAATTACCAGCTCCTCTGGGACACAGCAAAGGCAGTACTCAGAGGCAAGTTTATAGCTCTGAGCTCCTACATCAACAAATTGGAGAGATCTGAAACTAACAATTTAATGACACATCTAAACCTCCTTGAAAAAGAACAGCAAGATAAACCCCAATCCAATAGACGGAAAGAAATAATCAAAATTAAATCAGAATTAAATGAATTAGAATCCAAAAAAACGATAGAAAGGATCAACAAAACAAAGAGTTGGTTCTTCGAAAAACTTACCAAAATTGACAGACCCTTAGCAAATCTTATCAGAAAAAGAAGAGAACACACCCAAATTAATAAACTCAGAGATGAGAATGGAAACATCACCACGGAAACAACCAAGATTCAGAACATTATAAGGGAATACTTCTCAAAACTTTATGCTAATAAGTTTGAGAACTTGACAGAAATGGACCTTTTTCTAACAAATATTGACATGCCAAAACTAAACCAAGATGAGTTAAACTATCTTAACAGGCCCATATCAAGCATTGAAATAGAAACAGAAATAAGAGACCTCCCAGCTAAGAAAAGTCCAGGACCAGATGGTTTTACAGCGGAATTTTACAAGGCCTTCAAAGCAGAGCTCACACCAATATCCCTCCAAATCTTCAATGAAATTGAAAGAGAAAGCTCACTACCGAACACGTTCTATGAAGCCATCATAACCCTCATCCCAAAACCAGGCAGAGACTCATTAAAGAAAGAGAACTATAGACCCATCTCTTTGATGAATATTGATGCAAAACTTCTCAACAAAATTTTGGCCAATCGACTTCAACATTTCATCCAAAAAATCATACACCACGATCAAACAGGATTCATTTCAGGTATGCAAAGCTGGTTCAATATACGCTAATCAATTAATATTATTCATCACATCAACAGGAGCAAGAATAAGAACCACATGATTATCTCAATAGATGCAGAAAAAGCATTCGACAAGATCCAACACCCCTTCATGATGAAGGTTTTGGAAAAATTAGGAATCCATGGAACATTCCTCAATACAATAAAGGCTGTATATGACAAACCTACAGCCAGCATTATACTCAATGGTGAAAAACTAAAGCCATTTCCTCTTAACTCAGGAACAAGACAAGGATGCCCACTCTCGCCACTCCTTTTCAATCTAGTATTAGAATGCCTAGCTACAGCAATAAGACAAGATGCAGACATAAAGGGGATCCAAATAGGGAAAGAAGAAATAAAACTCTCCCTCTTTGCAGATGACATGATCTTGTATTTAAAGAATCCCATAGACTCCACTCCCAAATTACTCAAGCTGATTCAAAACTTTGGCAAAGTAGCAGGGTATAAAATTAACCCCCAAAAATCAACGGCTTTTCTGTATGCCAATAATGAGAAAAGTGTGGCTGAAATTAGGAAAGCAACTCCATTTGTAATAGCCCCACAAAAAATAAAATACCTAGGAATTAACTTAACCAAAGAAGTGAAGGACCTCTATGATGAAAACTTTAAAATCCTGAAAAAGTAAATCAACACAGAACTAAAAAAATGGCAAAGCCTCCCATGCTCCTGAATTGGAAAGATTAACATCGTGAAAATGGCAATACTTCCCAAGGCTATCTACAAATTCAACGCAATACCTATCAAAATTCCAACCTCATTCTTCAAGGAAATAGAAGAGGCAATCCAAAAATTCATATGGAACAATAAAAGACCCCGAATAGCAAAAACGCTCCTCAACGGAAAGAACGCTGCTGGAGGAATATCAATACCAAATTTCAAACTCTACTACAAAGCCATAGTAATCAAAACAGCTTGGTACTGGCATAAGAACAGACCTCAGGACCAATGGAATAGAATTGAAAACCCAGAAATGAACCTACAGACCTATAGCCATCTAATCTTCGATAAGGGAGCTAAAACAATAGAATGGAAGAAAGACAGCCTCTTCAGTAAATGGTGCTGGCAAAATTGGTTAACTACATGTAGAAAACTAAAGCTAGATCCCTATTTATCACCCTGCACCAGAATCAACTCCAAATGGATCAAAGACCTCGGAGTCAAAGCAGACACTCTGAAAACCTTACAGGATGGAATAAGAGAAACCCTAGGTCTCCTTGGCACAGGCCAAAATTTTCTTAATAGAGACCTAGAAACACAACAAATCAAAGAAAGGTTGGACAAATGGGATTGCATAAAGTTGCAGAGCTTCTGCAGGGCAAATGACATAACTAGCAAGATCAATAGAAAGCCCACAGATTGGGAGAAGATCTTTACTAGCCATACAACGGACAAGGATCTCATATCTAAAATATACTTGGAACTCAAAAAATTAAACCCCCCAACAACAAATCCCCAAAGAAACAACTGCCCAATAAATAAGTGGGCGAAAGACTTAAAGAGAAACTTCTCTGAAGAAGAAAGGATGGCCAATAGACACATGAAGAAATGTTCAACATCCCTAGCCATAAAAGAAATGTAAATCAAAACAACATTGAGATATCACCTCACCCCAGTTCTAACGGCAAAAATCAAGAACTCTAACAACAACAGATGCTGGAGGGGATATGGACAGAAAGGAACCTTACTTCATTGTTGGTGGGAATGTAAACTTGTTCAACCACTTTGGAAAGCAGTATGGAGGTTCCTCAAAAGACTTCACATAGAACTCCCCTATGACCCAGCAATCCCACTTTTGGGCATTTACCCAAATGTTTACAAACAAGACCACATTAAAGCTACCAGCACAACAATGTTTATTGCAGCATTATTTACCATAGGTAAGATATGGAACCAACCCAGATGCCCCTCAGTAGATGAATGGATCAAGAAAATGTGGTATATATACACAATGGAATTCTATGCCTCCATCAGAAAGAATGACATTGCCCCATTTGTTAGGAAATGGAAAGACTTGGAAAAAATTATATTAAGTGAAGTAAGCCAGGCCCAAAGAAACATAGGTCCCATGGTTTCCCTTATTTGCAATATCTAGTATATGTATGAGTCAAACAGAAAAGGTCAGATAATGTGATGTCAGGAAATTGAACCCTTAGATATGA
>NW_012288856.1:0-7518 GCF_000151885.1 Dipodomys ordii | reverse complement strand
GATAAGTATCACATTGAATTGGATATAGCCTTTGGCAGTATGCCATTTCATGATGTAATCTCCAATCCATGAGCGTGGGAAGATTGCTACTTCAGAGTTATGCTTTCATTTTCTTTTTCAGGTTGTTAAATTTCCATCATAGAGGTCCTTCACCTCTTAAGTTAACTCCTAGGTATTTTATTTTTTGTGTGGGTATTAAAACGGGGTTGCTTTCCCAATTTCAGCCACACTCATATCGTTATTGGAATACAGGAAAGCCATTTATTTCTGAGGGTGAATTTTATACTCGGCTAGTTTGCCAAAGTTTCTGATCAGCTCAAGTAACTTGGGAGTGGAGTACATGGGGTTCTTTGAATACAAGACCAGCTCATCTGCAAAGATGGATAGTTTTACTTCATCTTTCTCTATTTGGATCCCATGTAAGTTAGCATCTTGTCTCATTGCCCCATCTAGCATTCTAATACTAAGTTGAAGAGTAGTGGAGAGGGCAGACATCCTTATCTCATTCCTGAATTTATAAGAAATGTCCTTAACTTTTCACCATTAAGTATAATGATGGCTTTAGGTTTGTCAATCCCTATCAGAAAGAACAGCACTGGAGCAACATCAATTCCAAATTTCAAACTCTACTAAAAAGCCATAGTAATAAGAACAGCTTGGTTCTGGCACAAGAACAGACCTGAGGACCAATGGAATAGGACTGAAGACTCAGAAATGAATCCCCTGACCTATAGCCACCGAATGTTTGACAAGGGAGCACAAAAATAGAATGGAAGAAAGACAGCATTTTGAGTAAATGATGTTGGCACAATTGGTTAAACACCTGTAGAAAACTAAAGCTAGATCCGTATATATGCCCCTGCATGAGAATCAACTCCAAATGGATCAAAGACCTCAAAATAAAAGAAGACACCATGAAAACATTGCATAAAGGAATAGGATAAACTCGAGAGCTTTTTAGTACAGGCCGAAAATTTCTTTATAGAGAGCCAGAAACAAAGAGTAAAGAAAGATAAGTTAAGAAATTAATTTTTTAATTCATCTCTTTATGAAACTAGTAATTTGTTATTACAAGATGCGATGGAATTATAAATTCCAAGTGCTAATGGAGTCTGTATACAATAAACATATTATAATAGTCAAAAAACAGAAATCAAAGAAAATTTGGACAAATGGGATTACATGAAACATCAGAGCTTCTGCAAAGCAAAGGTCATAGTTAGCAAGATCAATAGAAAGCCCAAGTTCTGGTAGAAGATTTCATGAGATATAAAATGTACAATGTCTCACATCTAAAATATATTTAGGACTCAAAAACTTAAATTCTCCAACAGCACATCCTCAAAGAAACAACCACTCGATAACTAAGTGGGCTAAAGACTTAGAGAGTTCTCTGAAGAGGAAATAAAAATGGCCATTAGGCACATGAAGAAATGCTCACTATTCTAGCTACAAAAGAATGCAAATCAAGACAAAATTGAGATTTCACCTTACTCTAGTTAGAATGGCTATAATCAAGAAATATAATAGCAACAGATGTTGGAGGGGATGTGTCTAAAAGGACTCCTATTGCATTGTTGGTGGGAGTGTAAACTTGTTTAAACACTTTGTAAAGCAGTATGGAAGTTCTTGAAAAGACTCCAGGTAAATCTCCCCTATGACCCAGCAATCCCACCTTTGGGCATTTAGGCATTTACCCAAATGATCACAAACAAGATCATACAAAAGTTGCAAGCGCCACCATGTTTATTGCAGCATTATTCACCAAAACTATGATATGGACCCAACCTTGATGCTCCTCAGTACATGAGTTGATCAAAAAAATGTGATACACACACACACACACACACACACACACACACACACACAATTGAATTCTATGCCTCCATTAGAAAGAATGAAATTGCCCCATTTTTTAGGAAATGGAAAGGCTTGGTAAGTATTATATTAAGTGAAGTAAGGCTAGGCCCAAAGAAACATAGGTCCCATGTTTTCCCTTGTTTGCAAGGACTAGTACATGTCTAGAACAAGCACAAAAGATCAAAGGCTATGTACATATGGCCATATAAGGTGATGTTAAGTGAAATATACCCCAAGTCAGAGACACAAGTGGTTTTATCTTTCTTGCCTTTTGTTTTTAATATACTTATAATGCACTATGTGATTCTTTTGTAGGTTCATACTCCCATGGTATAATTCCTGTTTTCACTGTATTTGATTCTAGTGTTCTGCATCTTTTAAATACATTTTTGTAATTTGGGGAGTGGAAAGGTTATAGCAGAATGCTGAAATGGGGATGAATTGTGACGATGAGTTATACAGGACACTGTGTTAAAAATGAATTTATAATGTCTGGCAGGAGTCAAGGAGGAAGGAGTTGGAGAGGTGGGGAGGGAAGTAGTAGGGGAAAAACAAAAGAGGAGGTAACAATTCTCAATAGGAAATGTAATCATTGCCTTACTCATGTAACTGTAAACCCTCTGTATAGCATTTTTACAATAAAAAATATAAAAAAAATCTTTCCCTGGTGTAGATTTCCAGTGCTGTCCTGGGCATTGCATTTTTTGCCTTTTCTGGCTGTGGTTAGGTCCACCTGTCTAGTGGATCAGTATTCTTCACAGCTTCTTGGTCCTGAAGTGGTACTTGGATTATAGAGTGGTGGTTGGAACCAGGCCAAGGACAGGATAAAAACACTTCCAGGGCATGGCTCCTTCATTCCCCACGCAACTAGGATTGTAAGCAGAATTTCTCTGAATTTACTCCAGAAAACAATCACTGCACCAAAAGGCAAGGTCACCAAACAACTCCCCTCCTCCCCACATTCCCTCCTTTCTTCCTCCTTGGGAAAGTACAAAAGAATTTTGCAGGTTTTGGTAAACACACAATTGTCAACTGCCTCACCTGGTAAACTAGGCTTAAAGTCACTAAGTCATGTAAACAGATAATGCTGCCCTCATTATTCTGGATAACAACTTCAGGTTGTTTGATGCTTTAATTTGTAGTTGTTGTTGGTGGTGGTAGGAGGGCCTGATCTCTGGGTCTGGGCACTGTCCTTGATGAGCTTTTCATCTCAAGGCTAGTGCTCTACCACTTGAGCCACAAAGCCATTTCCACTTTTTTTTTCTTATGTGGTGCTGAGGAATTGAACCCAGGACTTCATGAATGCAAGACAAGCACTCTACCACTGAGTCTCCTTCCCAGCCCTAATGCTTTAATTCTTCAAATTGTATTTTTGTCGGTCCTGGGGTTTAATTTCAGACCTGGTGTACATATCACTGAGTTCTTCAGCTCAAGGGGAGCCTTCTACCACTTGAACCACAGTGCCACTTCTTGTCCTCATAATGATGAGGAGAATATTTGAAGGTGAATACATGATTACAGAGGTGTGCTTTCTTGAGTTATATGTTCATAGCATAGTTTATATACTGTTGAAAATGAGACAGTTAAGATAGGGTTGTTGACATTCCTTGTATCCTTAACAGTATAATATTAAAACCAGTTTTATAATATATTATTTATAGTAATTATAGAATATCCCTAATTATGCATCTATTATAAACATATCATTTATATTTTATGTAATATAGTATTTTACGTATATTTTGCATACATAATTTAATTTCTCTGCTCATCTGCCCAGGAATTAAATTAGAAATGTCTTTGAAAATGAATAGTAAAGTAGGGTCCTTACAAGTTCGATTGCAACATAGCATTTTACCCAATAAGTAGTTATTTATTCAGAATTGGTTTAGAAATGGAGTATCATAACATAATTGAACATTCAGAAATAATTATGTAGGAACATGCCAAGTATGGAATTCAAAAAATATAACATGAGGACCTGTTGAAACAATGAGAAGTACAAGTTGTCATGTCAAAAACGAACTTTACAACTTGGGGGGGGGAGGATTGAGTGTGGGGGGAGGGAGGATGGGAAGGGCTGGGAAGGGTAAACAAAGGAGGAGGCTACAATGCTTGATAACAAATGTACTCACTATCTTTCCCATGTAATTGTAACACCTCTGTACAGTATTTTCACAATAAAAAATATATAACATGATTCATATCTGTAATCCCAGCTACTTAGGGGCTGAGATCTGAAGATAGCTATATGAAGCCAGTCTAAGTGAAATGGCTCAGTGACAAGACCCAGACCATAGTTCAAGTATCAGTCCTGGCACAAAAATAAATTATGTGACTAAAACATACAAATATATTTACTTAAATATAGTTGTCATTCCTTGTATCCTTCACAGTATAATACTAAAACCAGTTTTATACATATATTATTTATAATATTTACAGAATATTATTTATAGTATATCAATAATGATACATGTATTATAAATATATCATTTATATGTTATGTAATAGAATATATTACATATATTATGCACACCTAATTTATACTGATAAAACTAATATCCATTAAATTGATATGTTTTAGAATAGGGAATAGATTTTCTTTAGTACAACAAGAAAGTAACTAGTCACAAAAATTATTTCTTTTGTATTATATATCCATAAAAACTATTCATTGTTGAGGCTGCTAGAGAGAGGGGCAGCCTCTGGCTCTGGTTACCCAGTGGGGAAAGCCACTCCAATGGCTGGTGCCTGAGCTGGGTAACTTTTCCCTGGATGGAGCTGAGTCTGGCAGGTCACTTCGCCATTAAGTTCTTGTGACCTGCTAAATGACTCGTTTTATTCCTAGGCCTGTGTTAGAGCTAGCAGCTCCGCCGAGCTTTGTCGGTATCCAAGATGGAGATCGCTGGTGCTGGGGGGGGGAAGGGTGGCCTTCCCTCCTCTGCTCCCTGAGAAGGAGTGAGGACGTCTGGCTTCTACTCACGCCGAGTCTTGGATCCTGGGTCGTCTCTGGTCTGCAAACTGCAGGATGAAGCTGTCTGCTCCTTGTCGGTTCTTGCTGGTGTTGAGTAGAATCCGCTCTCCCGCTGCGTCTGGCTCCTTCCTCCCGGACTCTCAGCGCTCAGGTATCGCCTGTCTGCGGTCTCCACCGCGACCCTGCCGCCGCCGATAGCCCGGTTGCGGTCTCCTCCGCAACCCTGCCGCCGCCGCCGCCGCCGCCTGTGGCGGCGGCTGGCTGGTGCTCAGATGTGTATTCTTGCCTTGGCTTTCTCTCACTTGTCTAACTCTCTGTCCTGTGATGGCACACTTGGTGTGTTTCTCTGGCTTAGGACTGTTCACTGGAACTCTAAAACTGCTTTCTATGCAAAAACTGATACAGGATTTGCATGAACAACTTGAGAATACTCAAAGAGAAAGGGAAGAATGGTGTGAGCAGGCTGAGAACACTCAAAGAGAACTGCAGGAATCCCACGAAGAGAAGGCAGCTAATCAAAGAGTAATACAGGAATTGAGAGACCAGGTAGAGAATACACAAAGATCACTAAAGGCATTCATGGAATCCATTAACAAAGAGCTGAAGGAAGCCAGGGAGACCACAAAGGGAATGCTGAATGAAACCCAACAGAAAGAATGGGAATCCAAAGAAACCATAACCAATCAACTAAGTGATTTGAGAACAAATACTGAACACCAAATAAAGGAAGTAAAGAAATTTGTACAAGACCTAAAAAAGAGCTTCAACAAAGAACTTGAAGCCATCAAAGGTGACCAATTAGAAGGAAAAGAGTATAAAAAACAAAGTAGAGAGTCTTGACAGCAGGTTAGACCATGCAGAAGATCGAATCTCAGGGATTGAAGACAGCCTAGATATTATAGAGAAAGAACATACAACCATCCAAGACAAGTCCAAGAAATATGATAGATCTATCCAACATCTGGAAGACACCATCAGGAGGCCTAATCTAAGGATAATGGGTGTAGAGGAGCACCTAGAAACAGAAGTTAATGGTCTAGGAAATTTGTTTAACAGGATCCTAGCAGAGAACTTCCCAAACATACAAACAGATAGGCCTATTCAGATACAAGAAGCTTTTAGAACCCCAAATAGACCAGACCAGAATAGGACATCCCACCGTCACATTATAATCCACACAGGATCAACTCAGACCAAGGAAAAGTTCCTTAAAGCTGTCAAGGAGAAAAGGGTAATCACCTATAAAGGGAAACCAATTAGAATCACCTCAGATTTCTCAGCAGAGACAATCAAAGCAAGAAGAGCCTGGAATGATGTACGCCATGCCCTAAAAACAAACAACTATCAACCAAGAATACTGTACCCAGCTAAACTCTCCTTCATAACTGAAGGCCAAATAAAAACCTTCCATAACAAAGAAAAATTGAAACAATACAACTCCACCAAACCAGCCCTACAAAAGATTCTTAAAGATGTCCTACACATAGAAAAACAACAAGACCGCAATAAACGCCAAGAAACTGCACCCAAACTGAGAATCCAAGAACCATGGGAAGAACCCAGTTTTTGCAGGCCCGAAGAAGGTGGATAACATTGCAGGAACTCCCAAATACCTCTCAGTCCTTTCTATCAACGTTAACAGACTTAACTCTCCAATTAAGCGACATCAACTATCTAGTTGGATTAAAAATCAAGATCCTTCTTCAGGAGACACATCTTGCCTGTAAAAACAAACACATTTTCAATGTTAAAGGCTGTAGCAAAATCTACCAAGCAAACGGCCCCCATAAACAGGCGGGAGTTGCAATCCTAATATCAGATGAAATAGACTTCAAATTAAAATTCGTGAGAAGAGATAAAGAAGGAAGCTACATACTAATTAAGGGATCTCTCCTTCAGGAGGATATTACAATTCTAAATATCTATTCACCAAACAATGGAGCACCCAAATTTATACAAGAATCACTACTTTCCCTCAAATCCCACATAGATCCAAAGACATTAATTGTTGGGGATTTTAAAACATCACTCTCCTCACTACATAGATCAACTTGGCAAAAACTCAACAGAGAAACCGCAAATCTAAGGAGCTGCATAGATCAACTAGATTTAACAAACATCTACCGAATATTTCACCCAGCAGCATCAGAATACATGTTTTTCTCAGCAGCACATGGAACATTTTCTAAAATAAACCATATTTTAGACCACAAAGCAAACTTGTCCAAATACAGAAACATTGAAGTTATACCTTGCATCCTCTCTGACCACAAGGGAATAAAATTAGAACTCAACACCAAAAGCCACCAAAGAAAGTCCGGTAACACATGGAGGCTGAACAATACACTTCTGAATCATGAGTGGGACATGGAAAAGATTAGAAAGGAAATTCAAATCTTCATGCTATTCAACAAAAATGACCACACAAATTACCAGCTCCACTGGGACACAGCAAAGGCAGTACTCAGAGGCAAGTTTATAGCTCTGAGCTCCTACATCAACAAATTGGAGAGATCTGAAACCAACAATTTAATGACACCTCTACACCTCCTTGAAAAAGAGCAGCAAGATAAACCCCAATCCAGTAGATGGAAAGAATAATGAAAATTAATTCAGAATTAAATGAATTAGAATCCAAAAAACTTTAGACGACAAACAAAGAGTGGTTCTGGAAAATCTTA
>NW_012288855.1:0-1827 GCF_000151885.1 Dipodomys ordii | reverse complement strand
GACAAAAAAAAAGTATCAAGAACCCCACGACAAATCCATTACTGCAGGGAGACAAGGAAGGAGCGGGCAGGAGCGGGCAGGGACGAGCAGATCCTAGTTTTCCCAGCTAAGCACTTAGTATCAATGGGAGGATCGCTTTCTAGGCAAAAAAAGTGAGACTTTGTTAAGGAAAATGACAAAGGCATAAAAGGGGGCGGGGCACGGGGGCAGGGCGGGGCTTGAGCGCTAGGGTGCCTGTCTAGCAGCTAGCTCAAGGCCCTGAGTTCAAACCCCAGCACTGCGGGCGGGTGGGGTGTGACCGTCTCTCAACCGTAGGACAAGCCTGGGGGCCCCCTGCGGGAGAGCGCGGGGTTCCCCGCTGCCCGCCTGTGCGAGGTGCGGGCCGGACGCACGCCGGGCCGCCGCTGCCCGGCGCGGAGCCCGGCGCGGGAGGGGGCGCCCCGGGCCGGTGCGGGGGTCCCCGCGGGGCGCGGGCCGGGCTCTGGAAGACATTACACGGCTGTCGGCGGGGGCGTCGCCCGCAGTTCCGGAGGGGCCCGCGGCCGCCACAAAGCGCGCTTTGTTCTGCGCCTCCCTGGAGCTGGAACCAATGGATTGGCGGGCGGCGGGGTCACCCGCCAGGCGGGCGGCGGGGTCAGGCTCGGGAGGGGCCGCCAGGGGGGCGCGGCGTGGGCGTGGGGCCCCCCAGGCAAGCCGGGGCTCCGCGGCCGGGCGGCAGGCTGCGGCGGGCCTCAGTTTACCCTTCTGACCGGGGCTGTCCGCGCCCGGGTCCTGGGATTCCCCCAGCTTGGGCCACAGGCATCACACGGACCCCGCCGGTCCCCGACAGACAGGGGCTCCGCCCGCCGTGGGGTCCGCACCCCCCAGGGAGGAGCAGGTCAGCAATAAGGGAGCCCCAGAAAGACCCCCCCCTTTCCAGGGGAGGGACTCATGGTGTGCGCGCCCATGCATGAGTGTGTGTGCGCGTGCGCGTGTGTGCGCGGCCCAAAACGGGCTTAAACCGGACCCTGCCCTTGGGCTCCTTTTGCCCCAGGCTAGCGCTCTACTGCTTGAACCACAGCGCCACTTCCGGCTGGTTAATTGGAGGTAAGAGTCTCATGGACTTTCCTGCTGGGCTGGCTTTGATCTCAGCCTCCTGAACAGGAGTGAGCCACCTGCGCCTGGCTATGAGTATATTTCTTTTTGGACAATGTCACCCATTCCCTCACTCTCTCCTAGTTTTGTCCTCCCATCCCTCACCCCCAGAGTTGTACTGTCCATTTTTGTTTTGTATACTTCATTCTTATTCTCTTTTTTTTTGGGGGGGGGGGTCCAGTCATGGGGCCTGAACTCTGGGCCTGGGCGTTGTCCCTCAGCTCTTCAGCTCAAGGCTAGTGCTCTACCACTTGAGCCATAGCACCACTTCCAGCTTTTCTCTTTTTGCTTATGTGGTGCTGAGGAATCGAACCCAAGGCCTCAGGCATGCAAGGCAAGCGCTCTACCACTGAGCCACCTTCCCAGCCCCTATAGTTCATTTTTTAATTTCATTGTTTATTGTCATTATAAAGGTGATGGACAAAGAGGTTATGTTATATACGTCAGGTAGAGAGTACATTTCTTTTCGGATGACATCTGCCTTCCCTTGCTCTCTGCAATGCTTTGGTAACTTTTTTTTTTTTTTTTTTTGTCGGCCGTGGGGCTTGAACTCTGGGCCTGGGCGCTGTCCCTCAGCTCTTCAGCTCAAGGCGAGCGCTCTACCACTTAAGCTACAGCGCCACTTCTGGTTTTCTGGTGGTTTATTGGAGATGGGAGTCTCACGGTCTCTCCTGCCCGGGCTGGCTTTGAACC
>NW_012288854.1:0-3319 GCF_000151885.1 Dipodomys ordii | reverse complement strand
CAGGATTTCCCGCATACATCCCACCCTATCCTGCAGAGACTGCCCCGTGTCCAACGGCCTCATCTGGACGGGGCCTCCAGATGGGGTCAGTCCCCAGGTCCCAGTCACCATTGCCTCTGGGCAATGCGATCAAATGCAGAACCTTTGTGTCTGAGGCATTTCCCACCATGGGGCAGCTTTCCAGCCCAGCCTGGAGTCCAGGACACACATGCTAGTAGTCTGCCTGGCGTCTGGGCCAACACACACACTCTGCCTGACGTCTGGGCTGACACAGACACACTTGTAGCCTGCCTGGTGTCTGGGCCGACACGGACACACTTGTAGCCTGCCTGGTGTCTGGGCTGACACAGACACACTTGTAGCCTGCATGGTATCTGGGCTGACACACACACTCTGCCTGCCTGGTGTCTGGGCTGACACAGACACACTCTGCCTGCCTGACACAGACACACTCGTAGCCTGCCTGGTGTCTGGGCTGACACACACACTCGTAGCCTGCCTGGTGTCTGGGCTGACACACACTCTGCCTGCCTGGTGTCTGGGCTGACACACACACTCGTAGCCTGCCTGGTGTCTGGGCTGACACACACACTCGTAGCCTGCCTGGCGTCTGGGCTGACACACACACTCGTAGCCTGCCTGGTGTCTGGGCTGACACACACACACTTGTAGCCTGCCTGGTGTCTGGGCTGACACACTCTGCCTGCCTGGTGTCTGGGCTGACACACACACTCGTAGCCTGCCTGGTGTCTGGGCTGACACACACACTCGTAGCCTGCCTGGTGTCTGGGCTGACACACACACTCGTAGCCTGCCTGGTGTCTGGGCTGACACACACACACTTGTAGCCTGCCTGGTGTCTGGGCTGACACACTCTGCCTGCCTGGTGTCTGGGCTGACACACACACTCGTAGCCTGCCTGGTGTCTGGGCTGACACACTCGTAGCCTGCCTGACAGTCTGCAGTTGAGGCTGACACTTTCTCAGAAAGTCATGGGCTGTGGTTCCCACCACCACGGTCGCCCCCACCCCCGAGGACCCTGGGGTTTGAGCTGTGCTGGGCGTCTGGGGCTCTGAGTGGGGAGTCCCCTCTGCCCCGCCCCCGCTCCTCTCCTCAGCTGCTGTTTCTGAGGGAGGCACAGAGCCCTCGGGGGCTGAAGGAACCGCTCTCCACCCGGAGGCTTTGGGCCCAAGGCCAGAAGCCGTAGGGGGCTGGGAAGAGCCTGCATTCTGGCTTGCTTTGGCAGGGCCAGCGGCCAGCTGGCAGGGAGATGCTCCCGTGCCCCGGAGCCGTCCGTGGGCTCCAACGGGGACTCCACACACAGGCTCCTGAGCCAGCTGCAGAGGCCTGGCTGTGAGGCGACGCTGGCCTTAGACGCAGGGGCCCAGTGGGGCCCTCAGTCCCTCCCAGCCTGAACTGGAGGGCAGCCCAGATGACCGGCTCTATCTGGCCCAGCGCCCAGGCCCAACAGAACGGGGCTGGATTGGGCCCGGTCAGCGGAAGCCCGCCGGCCTTGTCAGGGGCCGTTTGCCGGTGGTTGTCGTATGGAGGCAGGAGCCCGCTGATCAGGCCTGGGGCCTGCGTGTGCATTCAAGGGGCTCTCGGAGGTGGCCTGGGGAGACGCTTCCCGACGCCTGTCACCCGGTGGCCCCCCAATCCCATCCCAGAGGGCCAGGCACCGCGCCAGGGAGCCGAGCAGGTGGTGCGCGGATGCACAGACGCACCATTGTGTGGCACCGGCTGAGCACCCCCAGGGCGCGCCCTCTGGAGAGCACGCCTTGAGAACAGAGGCTTCACGCCTTCACACGTTTGCTTTCTCTAATAAATGCAGGTCGCAGACTCCCCGCTTGGGGAACGAGGTGTTCTCTGTGTGTCGAGCGCTGCCCAGCCGGGCCTGCCGCGACGTTGCGTCACGCCAGCCCAGGGTCTGCCAGGAGAGGCTCCGGCAGATCCCTGCCGCCTCCCTCCACCGCCCAGCCCCGGCTCCTGTGCAGGAGCAGTTCCTTCTGCTTCTGCACTAATGGGAAACAGGAGGCTTCATCCTGCGTGGCTCCAATGGGCTCTGGACCCCTGTGAGGACCACAGTGTAGACAGCAGAGGCTCAGGCCACCGTGGGGGAGGGGCTTTCTGTTGGGACCCTGTGGACTCAGAGCGGGGCTGGCACTGTTCCTCGGCGGCACTTGGGTCAGCTGACCGCGCTCCGCTGTGCTAGTGGCCAGCAGGGTCCTGGGTTGTCCTTAGCCAGAGCCCCAGTCCTGGACAGCAGGGACGGAGCCACGGAGAGCAGTGCGGGGCGCAGGGCTCTGGGGGTCTCCATGTCAGCGTCTCCCAGTGCGGAGCGCAGGGCTCTGGGGGTCTCCATGTCAGCGTCTCCCAGTGCGGGGCGCAGGGCTCTGGGGGTCTCCATGTCAGCGTCTCTCACAGAGAGCAGTGCGGGGCGCAGGGCTCTGGGGGTCTCCATGTCAGCGTCTCCCAGTGCAGGGCGCAGGGCTCTGGGGGTCTCCATGTCAGGGTCTCCCAGTGCGGGGCGCAGGGCTCTGGGGGTCTCCATGTCAGCGTCTCCCAGTGCGGGGCGCAGGGCTCTGGGGGTCTCCATGTCAGCGTCTCTCACAGAGAGCAGTGTGGGGCGCAGGGCTCTGGGGGTCTCCATGTCAACGTCTCCCAGTGCAGGGCACAGGGCTCTGGGGGTCTCCATGTCAGGGTCTCCCAGTGTGGGGCGCAGGGCTCTGGGGGTCTCCGTGTCAGCGTCTCTCACAGAGCAGTGCAGGTACAGGGCTCTGGGGGTCTCCGTGTCAGCGTCTCCCAGTGCGGGTGCAGGGCTCTGGGGGTCTCTGTGTCAGTGTCTCCCAGTGCGGGTGCAGGGCTCTGGGGGTCTCCGTGTCAGGGTCTCCCAGTGTGGGGCGCAGGGCTCTGGGGGTCTCCATGTCAACGTCTCCCAGTGCAGGGCACAGGGCTCTGGGGGTCTCCATGTCAGGGTCTCCCAGTGTGGGCGCAGGGCTCTGGGGGTCTCCGTGTCAGCATCTCCCAGTGCGGGGCGCAGGGCTCTGGGGGTCTCCGTGTCAGGGTCTCCCAGTGCGGGGCGCAGGCTCTAGGGGTCTCCGTGTCAGTGTCTCCCAGTGCGGGCGCAGGGCTCTGGGGGTCTCCGTGTCAGCGTCTCCCAGTGCGGGCACAGGGCTCTGGGGGTCTCCGTGTCAGCGTCTCCC
Source organism: Dipodomys ordii (assembly GCF_000151885.1). Lineage (NCBI taxonomy): Eukaryota > Metazoa > Chordata > Mammalia > Rodentia > Heteromyidae > Dipodomys > Dipodomys ordii. The sequence goes on along the minus strand of NW_012288854.1, from coordinate 116 downwards.
AGTGCGGGCACAGGGCTCTGGGGGTCTCCGTGTCAGCGTCTCCCAGTGCGGGCACAGGCTCTGGGGGTCCTCCGTGTCAGCGTCTCCCATGTGGGCGCAGGGCTCTGGGGGTCTCG
>NW_012288853.1:0-1471 GCF_000151885.1 Dipodomys ordii | reverse complement strand
AGTGATGGTCTGGTTTGTTGAGTGTCAGTGAAAATGTAGTACAGGGTAAAGGTGGGGCAGGTGATGGTAGGACTGTGGAGAGGAGTTTCAGGGGTAGTGGTGTACAGGGAAGGGTGGAGTAGTGGAGAGGAGTGTCTGGGTAGAGGATGGACAGGGGTGTGGAGTTTCAGGGAAGGGAGGGACATGGGAGAGGAGGGTTAGGGGATAGGAGGGTCAGGGGAGAGGAGGGACAGGGAAGGGAGGGGCAGGGGAGAGGAGGGGCAGGGAAGGGAGGGACAGGGGAGAGGAGGTTCAGGGGAGAGGAGGGACAGGGGAGAGGTGGGGCAGGGGAGAGGAGGGACAGGGGAGAGGAGGGACATGGGAGAGGAGGGCAGGGGAGAGGAGGGGCAGGGGAGAGGAGGGGCAGGGGAGAGGAGGGTCAGGGGAGAGGAGGGACAGGGGAGAGGAGGGGCAGGGGAGAGGAGGGCAGGGGAGAGGAGGGACAGGGGAGAGGAGGGGCAGGTAAGGGAAGGGGAGGGGAGAGGAGGGCAGGGGAGAGGAGGGACAGGGGAGAGGAGGGCAGGGGAGAGGAGGGACAGGGGAGAGGAGGGACAGGGGAGAGGAGGGGCAGGGGAGAGGAGGGACAGGGGAGAGGAGGGACAGGGGAGAGGAGGGCAGGGGAGAGGAGGGACAGGGGAGAGAAGGGGCAGGGGAGAGGAGGGACAGGGGAGAGGAGGGGCAGGGGAGAGGAGGGGCAAGGAAGGGAGGGGGAGGGGAGAGAAGGGACAGGGGAGAGGAGGGCAGGGGAGAGGAGGGACAGGGGAGAGGAGGGGCAGGGGAGAGGAGGGGCAGGGGAGAGGAGGGTCAGGGAAGGGAGGGACAGGGGAGAGGAGGGTCAGGGGAGAGGAGGGCAGGGGAGAGGAGGGGCAGGGAAGGGAGGGTCAGGGGAGAGGAGGGAAGGGGAGAATAGGGCAGGGGAGAGGAGGGACAGGGGAGAGGAGGGACAGGGGAGAGGAGGGGCAGGGGAGAGGAGGGTCAGGGGAGAGGAGGGCAGGGGAGAGGAGGGACAGGGGAGAGGAGGGACAGGGGAGAGGAGGGGCAGGGAAGGGAGGGGAGGTTAAGCCCAGTGTTAAAACTAATTTTTAGTGAGATAGGTGCCAATCAATTCTTTTTTTTTTTTTTTTTTTTTGTCCAGTCATGGGGCCTGAACTCTGGGCCTGGGCGCTGTCCCTCAGCTCTTCAGCTCAAGGCTAGTGCTCTACCACTTGAGCCACAGCGCCACTTCCGGCTTTTTTTTTTCTTTTTTTCTTATGTGGTGCTGAGGAATTGAACCCAGGGCCTCAGGCATGCAAGGCAAGCGCTCTACCACTGAGCCACCTTCCCAGCCCTCAATTCTATTTCTATATACAAGGAATAATTTAAAAATCAAATCAAGTACACCCACAAAACAACTCACAAGTAATTGTGTATTTAAATATAAGAGCCAAAATAA
>NW_012288852.1:0-736 GCF_000151885.1 Dipodomys ordii | reverse complement strand
TCACTCGTTCCTCTCCTCCCGCACCCCCTGCCGGTCACGGCACAGATTCTCCGGATCGTCCGTCTGGGTTACGGATCAGGTTCTAGCAAATGTGCCCAGCGGTTTCCACTCACCCGGTGGGGGAGGTAACCAATAATAATTAATAACAACGATAATAATAATAAATACAAATGCAGATCGCCAGGTCTTCAAGCGAGGAGTGTACGAGCAGAGGTAGATCTCTCTCTCCGCGGGCCGTGGGTAGGGTCCGAGCGCGGAGGTGGACGCCGGGCGCGCGGCGCGCGGTGGGCCCGGGTGCGGGGACTCGCGGCGCGGCTTGGGCTCGGCTCCGTCCCTCCCGCCGCCGGAGCTGGAGGACCAGTGCGGAGGACGGCTCTCCACCTCTCTGTTCCCTTCCCCCGCGGGCCCGGGGGTCGACGCCCGGCTGGGGAGGGGGCGGGCCGGACGCCTGCGATTGGCCGGGACAGCACCTGGGGCGCCCGGCGCCGCCGCCCCCCAGCTGTTGGGAACAGCTGCTTCTCTCCCCGCGCGGCGCGGTGCGGCTCGGCGAGGCGCTGAGGCCACCGGCTGGGGTTGGGCTGAGAACGGCTGCTGGCCGGACTTGCTCTAGGATTCGTCGACGCCAACTCTTTTACCAGTCCCTGATCTGGAGACCCACACAACTCCGGAACCGACCCTGCTCTAGAGTGGAAAAATGCGCCCACGGAAGTGATGCAAGAACTTAAAAACACTAAGC
>NW_012288851.1:0-3579 GCF_000151885.1 Dipodomys ordii | reverse complement strand
CACAGCGGGACACACCGGGGACACAGCAGGGGACAGCGGGGACACCCCAGGGAACAACTGGAACAAAGCCGGGACACAGAGGGGGACACAGCGGGGACACAGAGGGACACAGCAGGGGACACAGCTGGGGACACAGCCGGACACAGCGGGGACACAGCGGGGGCCTCAGTGGGGGACACTGCATGACACAGCGGAGGACACAGGGGGGACACAGCGGGACACAGCGGGGGACAAAGCGGGACACCACAGAACACCACGGGACACAGCGGGAAACAGCGGTGACCCTGCGGGGACACAGCGGTACACAGTGGGGGACACAGCAGTGGACACAGCGGGGACACAGTGAGGGACACAGCGGGACACAGTGGGGGACAAAGCGGGGGACACAGCGGGACACAGAGGGGGAAACTGCGGGACACAGCGGGGGACACAGCGAGGACACAGCAGGACACAGAGGGGGACATAGCGAGGACACAGCGGGACACAGTGGGGGAAAAAGCGGGGCACAGGGGGACACAGCAGAGGACACAGCGGGACACAGCAGGGGACACAAAGGGACATAGCGGGGGACACAGCGGGACACCGCTTTGGACACAGCGAGGACACAACAGGATCCAGCGGGACACAGCGTCGATACAGTGGTTACACAGCGGGACACTGGGGTACACAGCTGGGGACACAACGAGACACATCGGGGAACACAGCGAGGACACAGCAGAACACAGCATGGGACACAGCGAGGACACAGCGGGACACAGCGGGACACAGCAGGGGACACAGTGAGGACACAGCAGGACACATCATGGGAGGCAGAGCGGGACACAGTGAGGACACAGCGGGACACAGCGGGGGACACAGCGGGACACAGCGGGGGACACAGGGGGGACCAAGCGGTACACAGTGGGACACAGCGGGATACACAGGGGAGACACAGCGGGACACAGCGGGGACACAATGAGGACATAATGGGATACAGCGTGGACACAGCGGGACTCAGCGGGGGACACAGCAAACCCCAGCGTGGGACACAGCGAGGACACAGCGGGACACAGCTGGAAACAGAGGGACACAGCGGGGACACTGCAGGGAACACAGCAGGACACAACGGGGGACACAGCGGGACACAGCGGGGGACACAGCGGGACACAACGGGGAACACAGCGAGGACACAGCGGGACCCAGCGGGACCCAGCGTCGATAAAGCGCGGACACAGCGAGGACCCAGCGGGACCCAGCGGGACACAGCGTCGATACAGTGGGTACCCAGCGGGACACAGTGGGGTACACAGCTGGGGACACAACGGGACACATCGGGGGACACAGCGAGGACACAGCGGAACACAGTGTGGGACACAGCGAGGACACAGCGGGACACAGCGGGACACAGCGGGGGACACAGCGAGGATACAGAGGGACACAACGGGGGAAACAGCGAGGACACAGCGGGTGACAAGGGGGAGACAGAGCGGGACACAGCGAGGACACAGCAGGAAACAGCGGGGGACACAGCGGGACACAGCATGGGACACAGCGGGGAACACAGAGGGACACAGCGGGATACACATGGGAGACCCAGCTGTATACAGCGGGGGACACAGCAAGGACACATTGGGACACAGCGGGGACACAGCGGGACTCAGCGGGGGACACAGCAGTACACATCGGGACACAGCGGGACACAGCGGGACACAGCGGGAACACATCAGGGACACAGCGGGGGAAACAGCGGGACACAGCGGGGAACACAGAGGGGTACACAGCGGGACCAGTGGGGAACACAGCGAGGACACAGCGGGACCCAGCGGGACACAGCATCGATACAGCCGGGACACAGCGGGACACAGCGGGGACACAGCAGTAGACACAGCGGGACCCAGCGGGGAACACAGCAGGACACAGCGGGGGACACAGCGAGGACACAGCGGGACACAGCGGGGACACAGTGGGGACTCACCGGGGGACACAGTGGGGGACAAAGCGGGACACCACGGGACACAGCAGGGGACAAGGGGGAGACAAGAGGGACACAGCGAGGACACAGCGGGACACAGCGGGGGACACAGCGGGACACAGTGGGGGACACAGCTGGGGACACAGCGGGACACAGCAGGACACAGCGGGGTACACAGGAGAGACACAGTGGGACACAGCGGGGGACACAGCGAGGACACATGGGGACACAGCGGGGACACAGCGGAACTCAGCGGGGGACACAGCAGTACACAGTGGGACACAGCGGGACACAGCGGGGACACATCAGGGACACAGCGGGGGACACAGCGGGACACATCGGCGGACAAAGCGATACAATGAGGGACATAGCGGGGGACACAGCGGGACACAGCGGGGGACACAGCAAGGGAAACAGCGGGATACAGCAGGCACAGAGCAGGAAACAGCGGGAGACACAGCGGGACACAGTGGGGGACACAGTGGGGGACAGCGGGGACACAGCGGGACACAGCAGGCGACACAACAGGGACACTGCGGAGACACAGCGGGACACAGCGGGACACAGCGGGAACACAGCAGGGACACAGCGAGACAGAGCGGAGTCACAGCGGGACACAGCGGGGACACAGCGGATACACAGCGGGACACAGTGGGTTACACAGTGGGACACAGCGGGACACAGCGAGGATACAGCGGGACACAGCGGGACACAGCGGGACACAGCGGGGACACAGCAGGGGACACAGTGGGACACAGGGGACACAACGGCGACACAGAGGGGACACAGCGGGGACACAGCGGGGGACACAGAGAGGACACAGTGGGACACAGCAGGACATAATGGGGACACAGCGGGGGACAGCGGGGACACACCTGGGCACAATGGGGACACAGCGGGGAAACAGAGGGGGACAAAGTGGGGGACAGCAGAGACACACCGGGGGACAACGGAGACACAGCAGGACACAACGGGGGACAGAGCAGGGGATACATCGGGACACAGCAGGGGACAAGCGAGGAAACAGCGGGACACAGCAGGAACACAGCGGGGACACAGCGGGGACAGAGCGGGGGACACAGCGGGACAGAGCGGGGCACCGCGGGGGACACAGCCGGGACACAGCGGGGGACAAAGAGGGGACACAGCTTGGACATAGCAGGACCCATCGAAGACACAGCGGGGGACACAGCTGGACACAGCGGGACACAGCGGCGACACAGAGGTGGACACAGCGGGGACACATTGGGACACAGCGGGACACAGTGGGACACAGCGGGACACAGCGGGGACACAGCGGGGGACACAGCAGAACAGAGCAGAACACAGTGGGACACAGCGGGGGACACAGCGGTGACACAGCGGGGACACAGTGGGACACAGCATGGGACACAGCGGGACACAGCGGGACACAGCGGGGACACAGCGGGGGACACAGCGGAACACAGCAGGACACAGTGGGACACAGCGGGGGTCACAGCGGCGACCCAGTGGTGACACAGTGGGACACAGCATGGGACACAATGGGGACACAGCGGGACACAGCAGGATATAGTGGGGACACAGCATGGGACAGAGCGGGGGACAGCGGTGACACACCTGGCACAATGGGGACACAGCGGGGAAAC
>NW_012288850.1:0-1416 GCF_000151885.1 Dipodomys ordii | reverse complement strand
CGGGGACACAGCAGGGACACAGCAGGGACACAGCGGGGGACACAGCGGGACACAACGGGACACAGCGGGGGACGCAGCAGGACACAGCGGGGAACACAGCGGGGGACACAGCGGGACACAGCGGGACACAGCGTCGATACAGTGGGGACACAGCGGGACACAGCGGGGTACATCGCTGGGGAAACAAAGGTACACAGTGGGGGACACAGCGGGACACAGCAGGACACAGTGGGACACAGCGGGACACAGCGTCGATACAGCGGGGACACAGCGGGCTACACTACTGAGGACACAAAGGGACACAGTAGGGGACACAGCGGGACACAGCAGGACACAGAGGGACACAGCAGGGACAAATCGTGACACACAGCGGGGGACAGAGCGGGAGACAGCGGGGGACACAGCGGGGACTCAGCGGGGTACACAGCGGGGGACAGAGCGGGACACCACGGAACACAGCGGAACACAGCGGGAAACAGCGGTGACCCTGCGGGAACACAGCGGGACACAGCGGGGGACACAGCCGGACAGAGCGGGGGACACAGCGCAACACAGTGGGGGACAGAGCGTGGGACACAGCGAGACACAGTGAGGACAAAGCTGGACCCAGCGGGGTACACAGCGGGACACAGCGGGGAAACAGCGGGGACAGAGCGGGACACAGTAGGTCACAGCAGGGACACAGCGGGACATAGCAGGACACAGTGTGGGACAAAGCGGGACACAGCGGAGGACACAGCGAGGACACAGGGGAAACAGTAGTGACCCAGCGGGGACACAGCGGGACACAGCGGAGTACACAGCGGGACACAGCGGGGGACACAGCGGGACACAGCGGGGGACACAGCGGGACAGAGCGGGGGACACAGTGCAACACAGTGGAGTTCAGAGCGTAGGACACAACGAGACACAGCGGGACAAAGCTGGAAACAGCGGGGTACACAGCGGGACAAAGGGGGACACAGCGGGGACACAGCGGGACACAGCCTGTCACAGCAGGGACACAGCGGGACACAGCGCGGGACACAGCGGGACACAGCAGGGGACACAGCAAGGACACAGCGGGACACAGCGTGGGACACAGCGAGGACACAGCGGGACACAGCGTGGGACACAGCGAGGACACAGTGGGACACAACGGGGACACAGCAGGGACACAGCAGGGACACAGCGGGGGACACAGCGGGACACAACGGGACACAGCGGAACCCAGCGTCGATACAGCGGGGACACAGCGGGACACAGCAGGGTACACAGCTGGGGACACAAAGGGACACATCGAGGGACACAGCGAGGACACAGCGGAACACAGCGTGGGACACAGCGAGGACACAGCGGGACACAGCGGGACACAGAGGGGACACAGCAGGGACACAGCAGGGACACAGCGTGGGACAGAGCGGGACACAACGGGAC
>NW_012288849.1:0-3442 GCF_000151885.1 Dipodomys ordii | reverse complement strand
CAGAGGGGACACGGGTGGTTCCCTAAAGTTCTTATTTTTGGATTCTGTATGTCTCTATTGTTCTATTGTTTCTCTATCGGGTTACTCAGCTAGCGCCACAAAGGGTCACAATCAGGGGACTCAGGGTTGGCTCATCGTGACTCATCGTGACTCATCTGGGGACTTAGCTGGACACAGAGGGGGACACAGCGGGGGACACAGCGGGACACAGCAGGTCACAGCAGGGACAGAGCGCGGGACACAGCGGGACACAGTGGGGTACACAGCTGCGGACACAAAGGGACACATCGGGGGACACAGCGAGGACACAGTGGAACACAGCGTGGGACACAGCGAGGACACAGCGAGACACAGCGTGACACAGCTGGACACAGCAGGGACACAGCAGTAGACACAGCGGGACACAGCGGGGGCCACAGCGGGCCACAGCGGGGGACACAGCGGGACACAGAGGGGGATGCAGAGGGGTACACAAAGGGACACATCGGAGGACACAGCGAGGACACAGTGGAACACAGCGTGGGACACAGTGAGGACACAGCGGGACACAGCGGGACACAGCAGGGACACAGCATTAGACACAGCGGGACACACCGGGGGACACAGCGGGACACAGAGGGACACAGCGGGGACACAGCGGGACTCAGCGGGGGCACAGCAGTACACAGCGGGACACAGCGGGACACAGCGGCGGACACAGCGGGGACACAGCGGGACACAGCAGTTCACAGCAGGGACACAGTGGGACATAGCGGGACACAGCGTGGGACACAGCGGGAAACAGCGGGGGACACAGCGAAGACACAGGGGAAACAGGGGTGACCCAGCGGGGACACAGAGGGACACAGCGGGACAAAGCTGGACACAGCTGGGGACAGAAAGTGATATATCGGGGGACACAGAGAGGACACAGTGGAACACAGCCTGTCACAGCAGGGACACAGTGGGACACAGCGGGACACAGCGGGGGACACAGCAATACACAGCGGGGGACACAGCGCGGACACAGCGGGACACAGCGGGGGACACAGCGAGGACACAGCGCGACACAGCCGGGGACACAGCGGGGGACACAGCGGATCACAGCGGGACACAGCGGGGGACACAGGGGGACACAGCGGGGACACAGCGGGACACAGCGGGGGACACGGTGAGGACACAGCGGGACACAGCGGGGGCAACAGCGGGGGACACAGCGGATCACAGCGGGACACAGCGGGGGACACAGGGGGGAACCAGCGGGGGACACAACGGTTCATAGCGGGGGACACAGCAGGGACACAGCGGGACACAGCGGGACCCAGCGGGGGACACAGCGGAACATAGCGGGGGACACAGCGTGGGACACAGCGGGACACAGCGGGGGACACAGCAAGGACACAGGGGAAACAGTGGTGACCCAGCGGGGACATAGCGGGACACAGCGGAGGACACAACGGGACACAGCGGGGGACACAGCGGGACACAGTGGGGGACAGAGCGTAGGACACAATGAGACACAGCAGGACAAAGCTGGACACAGCGGAGTACACAGCGGTACACAGCGGGGACACAGCGGGGACACAGCAGGACACAGCCTGTTACAGCAAGGACACAGCGGGACACAGCAGGACACAGCGGGCGACACAGTGGGACACAGCGGGGGACACAGCGAGGACAAAGCGGGACACAGCGGGACACAAACAGGACAGAGCAGGACACAGCGAGGGACACAGCGCCGGACACAGAGGATCACAGCGGGACACAGCAGGGGACACAGCGGGGGACATAGCGGGACACATTGGGGGACACGGCGAGGACACAGCGGGACACAGCTGGGGACATAGCGGATAACAGCGGGACACAGCGGGGGACACAGGCGGGACACAGGGGGACACAGCGGACTCAGCGTGGGACACAGCAGTACTCAGCGGGACACAGCTGGGGACACAGCTGAGGACACAGCGGATCACAGCGGGACATAGCGGGGGACACAGGCGGGACACAGGGGAACACAGCGGGACACAGCGGGGGACAAAGCGAGGACACAGCGGGACCCAGCGGGACACTGCTTCGATACAGCGGGGACACAGAGGGACACAGCGGGTTACACAGCTGGGGACACAAAGGGACACATCGGGGGACACAGCGGGACACAGCGGGACACAGTGGGACACAGCGGGGACAAAGCGTGAGACACAGCGGGGGACAGAGCGGGAGACAGCGGGGGACACAGCGAGGACACTGCGGGACACAGTGGGGACACAGCGGGGACTCAGCGGGGGACACAGCAGGGGACAAAGCGAGACACCAAGGGACACAGTATGACACAGCGGGACACAGCATGGTACACAGCTGGGGACACAACGGGAAACAGCGGGGGACACAGTAGGACACAGCCGGAACAAAGCGGGGGACATCGTGGGGGACAGAGCGGGACACCACGGAACACAGCGGGACACAGCGGGAAAAAGCGGTTACCCTGCGGGGACATAACGGGGGACACAGGGGGACACAGCGGGGGACACAGCGGAACACAGTCGGGGACAGAGCGTGGGACACAGTGAGACACAGCGGGGACCAAGCTGAACACAGTAGGGTACACAGCGGGACATAGCGGGGACAAAGCAGATACACAGCGGGACACAGCGGGGCCCAGTAGGGACACAGCGGGACACAACAGGACACAGAGGGGGACACAGCGGGACACAGCGGAGGACACAGCGGGGACACAGCGGGACACAGCGGAGGACACAGCGAGGACACAGCGGGACACAGCGGGGGACACAGCGAGGACACAGCGGGACACAGCGGGACACAACAGGGACACAGCAGTAGACACAGCGGGACACAGCCGGTTACACAGCAGGGGACACAACGGGACACAGCAGGGGACACAGAGAGGACACAGCGGGACACAGCGGGGGACACAGCGAGGACACAGCGGGACATAGTGGGGGACAAAGTGGTAGACAGCGGGGGACACAGCGAGGACACAGCGGGACATTGTGGGGACACAGAGGGGACTCAGCGGGAGACACCTCGGGGGACAAAGCGGGACAACACGGGACACATTGGGACACAGCGGGGACACTGCGGGGACACAGCGGGACAAAGCGGGGGACACAGCGGGACACAGCAGGACACAGCGGTACACAGCGGAGACACAGCGGGACTCAGCGGGGGACACAGCAGTACACATCGGGACACAGCGGGACACAGCGGGACACAGCGGGACACAGCGGGACACAGCAGAGACACAGCAGTAGACACAGTGGGACACAGCAGGGGACACAACGGGACACAGCGGGGGACACAGGGAGGACACAGCGGGACACAATGGGGACATAGCGGGGACTCAGCGGGGGACACAGCAAGGGACAAAGCGGGCCACCACGGAACACAGCGGGACACAGCGGGACAGAGCGGGGCCACTGTGGGGACACAGCGGGACACAGCGGGG